>NC_133362.1:5692245-5747716 GCF_049309525.1 Garra rufa | reverse complement strand
AAAATTAGCAAACCAAGTGCCATTTATTTTTAAGATGGAACATTTTTCACATTTCATAATGTTTTTATAAACGCTTGTAAGTTTTGAAATTAGTTTGAAATTATGAATGAAATTTTTAAAATTAGTTAGAAATTTTAAATGAATTTAACAAATTTGAAATTAGTTTGAAATTTTGAATAAATTACTTTTACAAAAATAATTTATGAAACAAAATAAAAAATAAATGCATAAAATGTAAAATGTCACCCATGAAATGTTAAAAAAAATGTATCAAATGTAAAAAGTAAATTAAAAAAAGGTTTGTATTTGACTGTATTTGTATTTTATATGAAGCAGCACAATTTTTTTTAGAATGATTTCTGAAGGATGCTAAAAAATTCAGCTTCGCATCACACTAATCAATTACATCTTACTATATATTGACATAGAAAAGAGTAAATATATGTAAATATATAGTAACCAGTCATAAGGGTAATTTTTTTCAAAATTGTGAGTTTCATACATCTTTTATGCACCTGAAAGCTGAATAAATAAGATTTAATAAGGGATGTATGGTTTGTTAGGATAGGACAATATTTGGCCGAGATGCAACTATTTGAAAATCTAGAATCTGAGGGTGCAAAAAAAAAAAAAAAAAAAATTTAATATTGAGAAAATAGCCTTTAAATGTGTTCAAATGTAGTTCTTAGCAATGCATATTACTAATCAAAAATTAAGTTTTAATATATTTATGATAGAAATTTACAAAATATCTTCATGGAACATAATCTTCATCTAATATCCCAATAAAAATTGATCATTTTGACCCATACAATGTATTGTTGTCTATTGCTACAAACATATATGATGCATTTCTTTGCATAAATAAAAACGTTGTATATTTGGTTGCTGTTTATCTTTGCGGTTTCATCTCTGATAAACGGACGTTTTTTTATGGGTGGCATGCGTGTCTTAGTACAGCCTCATGGTTGTAGCTCAACCGCAGCTTTTACAGTTACTGTGAAAGTGAGAAAGTGAGAGAGCCAGAAAAACTGGGCTGGCAGTAGATATATGAGCACATTAAGGGAAGTCCAAAAGAAAAATCCCCACCCAGTTAAACCACAGGCCCTGTCAGCAACACATGACCTCATGGAAGCATCGCTTTGTTATCGCTCAAACATTCAAAGCAGCACATTCCCCTCCCCCTCACACACACACACACACACACACACACACACACACACACACACACACACACACACACACACACACACACACGCACACACGCACACACACAAACAAACCGCCAAAAGGTTTCAGTGGCTGTTGAAACAGAACATAAACAAAAGACAAGCATGGTCGCAATAAAGAAACTATTCAACGCGTCTACAACTCAATCACTCTCAGTCTGTCTGGACCATTTTGGGGAGTATTTCACTGCTTCAACAGTATCAGGTGCTTCTCCAGAAATTAAAAACAGGACAATTAAAAAGACACAAATGAGTCAATGATTAGCAATCAATCAAGCTATAAAACGAACATGCATACCAACTCAGATCAGCTCAGATTCAGGGGAAATTTGATGAGAAATGTCTCAAAAGGAGACGTAAAATTAACTGAGAAGCATCTAAGAAGCTATTTGCCATTAAAGATCTCATTTGTAACATCATTTCTAAATGATGTTCTCTCTCATTTCTCGAACAGGGCGGTGCTGCATGCAGATTCACATTCCCATCAGCTCATTTGCTGCTAGACGGGAATAGAAGGAGTCTGGGAATCTGATAAAAGCAGGAGTGGAAATACGTGTGGAGATGGTAGGAGACACCCTGCACTCCCAAACACTGCTGACCTAGAAAACCTGCACTTATCATTGATGTAAAACGCTTAACCCTTAATATCCCACCTGCCCAGCTAACACTGAACGTTCTGGAAAGGTTATATGTGACCCTGGACCACAAAACCAGTCATATTTGTAGCAATAGCCAAAAATACATTGCATGGGTCAAAATTTTTGATTTTTCTTTTATGCCAAAAATCATTAGGAAATTAAGTAAAGATCATGTCTATGAAGATTTTTTGTAAAATTCCTACTGTAAATATATCAAAATGTCATTTTTGATTAGTAATATGCATTGTTAAGAACCTAATTTGGACAACTTTAAAGGTGATTTTCTCAGTATTTTGATTTTTTGCACCCTCAGATTCCTAATTTTCAAATAAATGTATCTCAGCCAAATATTGTCCCTATCCTAACAAACCATACATCAACAGAAAGCTTATTTATTGAGCTTTCAAATGATGTATGCATCTCAGTTTTGTAAAATTTAACCTTATGACTGGTTTTGTGGTCCAGGGTCACATATCAAAGTTATGAACATGCTTTCAGTAACCTTAAAGGGGTCATCGAATGCCCATTTTCCACAAGTTCATATGAATCTTTAGGGTCTTAATAAAAAGTCTGTAATATACTTTGGTTAAAAATTCTCAATAGTAGTGTAAGAAAAAAACATCCTTTTACATTGTCAAAATCAGCTCTGCAAAATATCAGCTCATTATATGGCATTGGCCCTTTAAATGCAAATGAGCTCTGCTCGCCCCGCCCCTCTCTGTTGAGGGATTAGGAGGTGTAATGTTAACTTTAGCCACATTTAGCAGCGTTTAGCTGCGTTTATCGGCGAAACTTGCCAACAAGCACATTATTAAGAAAGGCCATTTGCAAAGATGCATAAAAAACCCTTCTACTCACTTTTGCTGTGGGTGAAGCTGCATCACGAATGATTCACACGAACATAGACGCTTACGTAGATCGGGATCGATGCTTTCCTTTTAAAACTGAAAGTAAAGTTAGTTAATCCTCTGTGACTTCAGCGGCTCAGATGTCGGGAGTAAATGACGACTGCTATCTTCATGATTACATCCAACAACAGAACACCTCAATCGCTCAATTAGAGTCTTCCTCTGCACCTGAGTCACACAATGGTGATCATATTCAGACTGTTTCAGCTCGGTGAGGGCGGGTCTAAGGTAAAACGCTCATGTCAATCAACTGTGTTTCGTCACAACGACAAGAAGCTGAGAATGAGCTGATTTTAAAAAGGGGATATTACTTTTAAAGGTTAAAAAAATATCACTGGGTGGATTTTTATCATTGTAGGGTGGTTGTAAATACAAACTGCCAACACACATTAATGTTCAAACAACATGTAAAAGTTAGTTTTGCATCCGATGACCCCTTTAAATATATTTTTAAAACTACACTCTTTCCTGTTAGATCTATAGTTTCATTTATTCTCGTGACCACGATAATATCACGATAACATTGCCATTGTGATACCATGATACTGATAATACCGTTACATCCCTACTCTTTAAAATGCATTTTTATGTAAAAAACAAAAAATTTCTATGTACATATCAACAGTTTGTATATTTACCCGCCATTTCCGATTTATCATTTGCAATGCTTCATGGGATTGTAGTTCTTTCCCTCGTTAAAGCGATTAAGTAATGTTTTACCTTACTGTCCAATTTTCAAATACTTTTTTGCTTCAAATAACTCCTTGTTTTTTTTTTTGTGGTTTTTTTTTTGGTGCATGGCTTATAACTCTTAAACAAAGACTTTTTGAACTCCCTATGGGAAAAATACCAATGTTTAGAAAACATCACAATATGTGACCCAGGACCACAAAAGCAGTCTAAAGTAGCACAGGTATATTTGTAGCAATAGCCAAAAATACATTGTATTGTATGGGTCAAAATTATCGATTTTTCTTTCATGGCAAAAATCATTAGGATATTAAGATCATGTTCCATGTAAATTTCCTAACATAAATATATCAAAGCTTAATTTTTGATTAGTAATATGCATTGATAAGAACTTTTGGACAACTTTAAAGGTGATTTTCTCCATAATTCGATTTTTTTGCACCCTCAATTTTCAAATAGTTGTATCTCAACCAAATATTGTCCTATCCTAACAAAAACCATACATTAATGGAAAGCTTATCTAGACTCAGATGATGTATAAATCTCCATTTAAAAAAAAAAAAAAAAATGACCCTTAAGGGTAGACACTACAGGCAAAAACACTGTTTTTTCATGCACCTGTCAAATTTGAGATTTTGCACTTTTTGGTATTTAGTGTTTTTTTTTTCAGACTAGTGAAAAGAAAACACCTAAAAGACACTGTTAAGTGTTTCTTTTATAGCACTTTTTCTATTTGTGTCAATATATTTCAATTACAACGCATATTTCTAAAGGCCATTTTCTCAAAATGAGTTTTTTCCTCCTACACTGAGCCATAAATCTTCACTTCAGTAGCACTTAAACACACCAAACTTTACATTTTTATTCCTGTCTATATCCTGAAGGCTTTTACAGATGGATTTGTTCATGTATAATTTGCTTGATTTTATACAACATTTTATTTATCTAAATCTTTAGATTTTTGCACTAGAAATGTATGCAAATTATCACACATTTCATTAAACAATGCCTCATTTGCATATTTAAACCTAACATTTTAGAAAACTTGCAATACAAAAAATGTTTGCAATTATCAATGTAATCAATCAACTGGGTAAGTAAGGTGATAACTATTAGTTCATTTTTTTACCCTATTCACCTGCAGTGTCTCGCCTTAAGACTGCTTTTGTGGTCCAGGGTCACAAATATCATGCTTTCCTATGTACTTTCTAAGCTAATAGCCATTTACAGTAGAGTTTCGCTTGTGTAATTAAGACAAACCTTAAACATAACAAAGGTCTGCGTCATGGAAACCACAGAATTCCAATAAACTTTGGAATCTTTTTGAACACAGCATTCCGTATCGCCACGGCAACTGCTCGTTTCGCTTCAATGAGATTTCAGATGGTGGATATTTCACTACAATACAGATGTGCATCTCATGCAAACATATTACAGAAGAACAGCACTTCGAATATATCTACATTTGCATTCAGAATGAAAGGGGAAGACTGAGAGGGCACAGCAGCTCTGTGCTTACCAGAACTCAGTCATTGACCGAACGGGGCCTCACTGAGCGCGCTCAGTACAGCGGTCGGGTTAGTGACCGTTGGCAACACGTCAGACCTCTCCCATCTGCTGATGCAAAGCGCTGCCCACTCATACAAACACACATTTCCCCCCTCCAGCCGCATTTCCATTCAGTCTAGTGAGCAGCCTGATCGATTCACAGCATAGCACAGCACAGCATGCAGAATCATATAGTGGAGTATGGTATGTTTACTTCACCCGAGCGCTTGCATGAGTCACCCACAGGATGACTGATGACTCAGAGTGTGAACACCTTCTCCTGACCTCATAACCCCACGGCTGGCGGCTTAAAAGGGGAAGTCTCTCGTTTCCATTCTGGGTCTAAACCAGCTGAATGGAAATATGGCTGTAGGTTAGTCATGAGGTTGACATTCGACCTATGATCTGTGAGCTCTCCCCTCCTCCAGAGTAGAAACCACTACAGCTATAAACAAACTTCAGACTGTATGAATTTCCCCTCGAGTAGCAGTGAAGTAAATGCACAATTTATCAAAATGAAAGCGCTAAAAAAAAAACTGCTGTTTAATCAAACTGAGCTTGAGTTGCTTATAATGTGCATTAGTGATTGGAAAACACCCAGCATCTTTCCTGAGTTGTCGTCAACAAAAAATGAGCTTAAAGCTCTAATGAAGACATTAAGGCAGCTGCAAATATTAGTGTTGTAATTTTACGGTTGCACTGTTGTAGCAGCATTATATTTTCGTACTTGATTTTTAGTTATTTTACAGTGAAATATTAAAAAAAAATTCTTTATTGTTATTGAGTAAGAATAAGTAAATTAAAATTATATTAACAATAAGTTATATTTTGGCCAAACTGTGCAACCCTACAAACAACCACAGGACTTGGAATAAAAACTTGGAATAAAATGAAATAAAATAAAATGAAATGGATTAAAATAAAATAAATAAATAAAATGAAATAAAAATTGACTTTTTTTGTCCAAATCATGCAGACTTATAAATAAATTAATAAATAAATACATAAATGAAATAATAATTGACTTTGTCCAAATCATGCAGACTTATAAAATAAAATACAAAATATTTTCTTTTTTGTCCAAATTATTCAGCCCTATAAATAAAATAAATACATAAATACATAAAATAATAATAATAATAATAATAATAATAATAAATTACATTATATTTTTTACTTTTTTTGTCTAAATCATAAAGTAAATCATAAAATAAAAAACATCATTTACCAAATATTTTCACTTTTGTCCAAATCATGCAGACTTAAAACAGAAATAAAAAAATAAAAAAAAATAAAAAAATCATTTACAAAATATTTTTTGTCCAAATCATTCAGTCCTATTAAAAATGAATAAATAAATAAATAAAAATAATAAAATTACATTATATTTTAACTTTTTTGTCCAAATCGTAAAGTAAATCATAAAATAATTAAAAAACATCATTTACAAAATATTTGAACTTTGTCCAAATCAAGCAGTCTTATAAAATAAAATATAATAGAAATAAAAAATCAAATAAATTAATCATTTACAACATATTTTCTTTGTCCAAATCATTCAGCCCTAAAAATAAATAAATAAAATATTAATAACGACGACAACAACAACAACAAACAACATTATATTTTTACTTTTTTGTCAAAAAAATAAGTTTAAATATTTTGTATATTATTTTGTCCAATTCATGCAGCCCTATAAAATAAAAAATAATCATTTACAAAATATTTTCACTTTTTTAGTCCAAATCATGCAGCCCTATATATTTAAAAAAAAAAAATTGTTTAGCTGTTATGTAAGCATTATATAACATTATTAATATTTTATATAGTACAATTAATAGTGAAGCCCCACCAACTATCAATCGATTGCAACATGGATTTAATAAATAACCTTTCATTTCTTTACCAATACACATCTACTTTCAGTTTCATAATCAACAGGAAACAAAAGGAAGCGTTTGCCTTTTGTAAAGTATGCAAGAAGGAAACACTAAGGCTGTCTAAAATATAAGCTAACACTAGACAAAAATGACACCCTTCTGAATATTGAACAGTGTTTTGGATATCAGTGTCAGACTAATTGGTTTTGTGAACAGTTAGGGGTTTGTTGATCATTTATACAGTCTTAAGCACTACTAACAACCCATTTCTACTAATAAATAACAACGTACCTCTCTTTAGAGCTGTCTGATGTGAGGAATCATTCATGTCAGGTTCTGTTTGTTCACATAATCTTGCCCAAGCAAAAACACTCATTCAGCATTTCCATTGATCCAGCTGTACACCAACTACATGCAAATAGAGGCTGAATCAGCTGAAGGCATGTGAAAGAGATCCGTAAACGCTCTATTTCATGAATAAGCCTGAAGAGAGACATTCATCTGCTGCGGCTCTCAAGCGCTCTGTATGTGTCAATGAGATCAATGAAGAATTTAAAGCATTGAAACGCCACACACAGAACCTCTAAAGCAAGATCGTGTCAAATATTTACCTCAAACACTCACATCTGTGAGCTGAAAGCAGAGGAAAGGGCTGCATTCAGCACAGAACTGGATGGGTTTTGAAATAGTACGAAAAACACTATAAAACTAGAAGTCATGCTGATGTTTGTCTGTCGTTTTCCTTCCAGTCAATGATCCTGAAGGATGATGTCATTGAAGGAGCTGGCCGCTTAAAGGGATTTTAACAGAATGAGGTCACTAGGAAAACCTATTCAACTAAAAAAACTATATCAACTAAACAATTAAAAGGAAAAAGTATTTAGTTTTAATCGCAGATTAGATAGATAGATAAATAGATAAATAAATAAATAAATAAATAAATATATATATAAAGTTTTAATCGCAGATTAGGCAAAAAAAATTATATATATTTTTTTTATTAATTAATTAAAAGACTCTTTACTTTTTAAAAATATTTTATGCCTTTTATTTTGTTTTGTTTTATGCCTTTTATTTTATGCCTTTCATATTTAATAATTTTATTTATTTATTTTTTACGCCTTTTTATTTTATGCCATTTTGTTTTATTCCTTTTTATTTCATTTAATTTTTTTATTTTATGCCTTATGTTTTTTTATTGGATACTTTTTTGGATTAACTGGATGAATTTTTTTTTTTAAAAAGTCTCACCAAGGCTGTATTTATTTAAACAAAATACATTAAAAACTGTAATATTGTACTAATATTATTACAGTTAAGTCACAATAAATGACAAAAAAAATGAACTGTAAAGCCCTGTAAAGCCCTGAATAAAAAAAATAAAAATAAAATAAAAAACAGCATGACATAAAACGAAAAAAGTATAAAATAAAAAAAGCATAAAAAGGCATAAAATAAAATATAAAATAATAAAATAAAATAAGGCATAAAATAAAAAAATAAAATAGGCATAAAATAAAACAAAATAAAAGGCATAATAAAACAAAAAATAAAATGAAACGGCATAAAATAAAAACGAAACCTAAATAATTAAATAAACTAAAAAATAAAATGGCATAAAAAGGCAAAAAATCTGATTTAAAAACATATTTTACAATAAGGTGTTATTTTTTAACAATACATTTGTTACACTTAATAAAAATACAGTCATTAATTGTTTGTTTGTTTGTTCGTTCATGTTAGTTTATAGTTTATCAAACACAACTTGAGATTTTAATAAATGTATTAAAATATAAATGCTGAAATTAACAGTTTTTAATTAATTAAATGCTATAGAAGTTAAGAAGTTAACCAAGTGTTAATTTATTATAATTTACATTAATATTAATATATTGTTTACATTTTTTTTTTTCATTTCCACTTTTTTAAAAATAATATTTTATTCATTTAGTTTTTTTGTCATTGTATTTTTAATGTTTATAATGTCTTTTTAATATGTCAGTTAGTTTTAGTAATTTATATTTCAAACCTAACCTAGTAAAAATGAGAAATGTTTAGTTAACTATAATAATCCTGCATCAGAGAACCTTAAACATGCAAATGCATTAAATTAAGGAAGTACACCAAGTAAATATTTATGTCAAAAGGGTTAACAAACTCAACGTATTCTCTTTCTGTACAGACAAAGTACTGCAGCGCAGCAATAACACTGCTGATGGCTGCACGGAGATAAAGAGGAAACAGGAAGTGAAAGTAAATAACGGCCACTGTATCAGCAGAACTGGAGCCGGAGTTGGCATGAGGCGGATCTGGATGGCATGATGGAGGCGGAGCTGCCGAGTTAAAGCCAGGCCACTGTGAGCAGCACTAACAGGAACAGAAAGGTCACAGTTTAAGCAGATAAACGCGGGGGGAGGGAGGCGACCGAGCCGCTTCCAGGCCAGTGAAGTCAGCTGATGCCTGCAGCTGTGCTGGGAACATCAATTTGAGCCTTGTTCTGCCTCGCTCCACTCTCCCCCTCCTGCACGCCGCTGATTTATGAAAGTAGGCCATCTGCATCAAAGCTCATGGCTGGAGTCTCCTGGAATCATGAGCCGGCTCTGTTTACATCAGCACTGACTACAGCGCCGCATTGCACAATCGCCAATGGCAACTGCGGTTATATAAAGCCCACGACACATTTACGTGTTTTTTTTTTCCTCCTTTGTTGTTGTTCTATCTCTGTAGAGCTGATACCCTGCCTGATTCACAAGCGTTTGGAACGCAAAACCAGCCTTCAATCTGTAAGCAACAAAAATGGATAATAAAGCCGCCTAAAATTGGTTTATTCCACATTGAACTAATCAGGTTTTATTGCATATTTATCTGCCATTTGTCATGAAGAGCAAATATTCAAATAATATTTTTTTTGTCATATACAACACCGTTTTAGTGCCACCTTAAAAAAAAAAAGAGAGATTACAGATTCAAGTTGAAATACTAAGAGAAAAAGTTTAAATACTATGAGGATTAAGTCAAAATATTTCGAGAATAAAGTCAAAATACTACAAGAATAAAATGTAAATACTTCAAGAACAAAGTCGGAATACTGCGAGAACAGTCAAAATACTGCGATTATGAAGTCTAAATATTTAGAGAACAAAGACAAAATACTGCGAGAAGTGGGAATACTGCGAGTACAAAGTCGGAATACTGCGAGAATAAAGTCTAAATATTTCGAGAACAAAGACAAAATACTGCGAGAAGTGGGAATACTGCGAGTACAAAGTCGGAATACTGCAAGAACAGTCGGAATACTGCGAGAACAGTCAGAATACTGCGATTATGAAGTCTAAATATTTAGAGAACAAAGACAAAATACTGCGAGAAGTGGGAATACTGCGAGTACAAAGTCGGAATGCTGCAAGAACAGTCGGAATACTGCGATAATAAAGTCTAAATATTTCGAGAACAAAGTCGGAATACTGTGAGAATAAACATGAATAAAGTCAGAATACTGCGAGAACAAAGTTGAAATACTGTGAGAAGTGGGAATACTGCGAGAAAAAAGTCAAAATACTGCAAGAACAGTCGGAATACTGCGAGAATAAAGTCGAAATACAGCAAAAACAGTCGGAATACTGCGAGAACAAAGTCGAAATACTGCGAGAAGTGGGAATACTGCGAGTAAAAAAAGTTGGAATACTGCGAGAATAAAGTCTAAATATTTTGAGAACAAAGTCAAAATTCTGCGAGAAGTGGGAATACTGCGAGTAAAGTCGGAATACTGCGATAATAAAGTCTAAATATTTCGAGAACAAAGTCAAAATACTGCGAGAAGTGGGAATACTGTGAGAACAAAGTCGGAATACTGTGAGAATAAACATGAATAAAGTCAGAATACTGCGAGAACAAAGTTGAAATACTGTGAGAAGTGGGAATACTGCGAGAACAAAGTCAAAATACTGCAAGAACAGTCGGAATACTGCGAGAATAAAGTCGAAATACAGCAAAAACAGTCGGAATACTGCGAGAACAAAGTCAAAATACTGCAAGAACAGTCGGAATACTGCGAGAATAAAGTCGAAATACAGCAAAAACAGTCGGAATACTGCGAGAACAAAAGTCCAAATACTGCAAGAACAGTCGGAATACTGCGAGAATAAAGTCGAAATATAGCAAAAACAGTCGGAATACTGCGAGAACAAAGTCGAAATACTGCAAAAACAGTCAGAACACTGCGAGAAGTGGGAATACTGCGAGAACGAAGTCGGAATACTGCAAGAACAAAGTCGGAATACTGCGAGAAGTGGGAATATTGCGAGAACAAAGTCGGAATACTGCGAGAATAAACATGAATAAATTTGGAATACTGCGAGAACAAAGTCGGAATACTGCGAGAATAAAGTCTAAATATTTCGAGAACAAAGTCAAAATACTGCGAGAAGTGGGAATATTGCAAGACCAAAGTCGGAATACTGCGAGAATAAACATGAATAAAGTTGGAATACTGCAAGAACAAAGTCGGAATACTGTGAGAAAGTCGAAATACTGCGAGAACAGTTGGAAAACTGCGAGAACAAAGTCTAAATATTTCGACAACAAAGTCAAAATACTGCGAGAAGTGGGAATACTGGGAGAACAAAGTAGGAATACTGCGAGAATAAACATGAATGAAGTTGGAATACTGCGAGAATAAAGTGTGCTACACCCTAGCAGAGCCCTAGAAACCACTCAGAAAATTGAACTGTTGCTAAATAGATTAGCAAATACTGAGATCTGTCAGGCTGAGTGCAACATCAGAGTTTTGCACATCACATTTACATCAGAAAATGTAAACATTTGTTGTAATTTGTTGTAGGGATGCACCGATCCGACTTTTTCAGTCCCGATACCGATACCGATGCCTGGGCTTTGTATATCTGTCGATACCCGATACCGATCCGATACCATTGTTGAAATAATAATAAACTGCATACCTTCCTCCTTATTACTTCCTTCCACCATGTAGAAGAAACTAAAGGCACCAAACTTTCCTAACTAAACACTACTTTCCTAACTAAGACAAAACAGATGTAATGTATTGAATACTTATTTATTTGTTATTTAAAGAACAACTGTGCATTGAAATCGAAAATAGAATGTAATCAAACTTCTTAAAATAAATTTAAATAAAAATGTAGTAGTAGAAACAAAAGTGTATTGGTCAAACATACAATAGTAATCAAACAAGTTATCAAACATTATAAAGAAGTATCTCTAAAGATACTACTAAAGAAGTATCATTATAAATGAAGTATCTCCACACAGCCGACTCTTTGGCTCGCTCCATGTTGCTTATTCTCCAACTGTTCCAGCATGCAACACACGTGCTGCTAATGAATGACGTAGGATCTGATGCGACGCTGCAACCTATATCTACAGTTACTGGCTGCGACGGAGGAGGAAAAAAAAAAAAAGAGGAAAAAAACTGGATCGGCCTGTGGATCTGTTAATTTTTCCGATCCCCGATCCAGCTATTTTTTCAATATCGGGGCCGATATCCGATCCTAATATCGGATCGGTGCACCCC
This sequence comes from Garra rufa, assembly GCF_049309525.1. Classification (NCBI taxonomy): domain Eukaryota; kingdom Metazoa; phylum Chordata; class Actinopteri; order Cypriniformes; family Cyprinidae; genus Garra; species Garra rufa. The sequence goes on along the minus strand of NC_133362.1, from coordinate 5,735,272 downwards.
TAATTTGTTGTATTTGTTTGTACATGTTGGCTCTATCAAGCAGCTTGACATTTACTCTCAATCTGCAGACATTAAAAACATGGACATTCCCCGTTCACTGGCGAGCTGTAAAGTGAATTTCTCTAAAACTCTTTCAAAGCAGATAAACGGTCACAGGGAAATGAGTCAGCTATGAATTTCTGGGCAGCTCGCCTCTTATGAGGTCACACACACACACACACACACACACACACACACACACACACACACACACACACACACACACACACACACAGACACAGAGAGAGAGAACGATTATGAAACCATGCGCTGTCCCATGTGCATTTCATCATCTGACTCAAGACTCGCAGGTGTTTTCCCAAGCTAAATCTATTTTTGCCATAATGCAAAGGGTGTCTGAAATTCCCCTCGAAGCAAACGGCTCATCATATAATCGACAGATTCCACACACTAACAGAACTAAACCATGATCTGAAAGAGAAAGCAAATACGCAAACATCCCAATTGCTTAAGAATATAGGCCCATTCACTTCTGCTTTTGTTTGTAAACGTCACATTTGATTTTCACTTCTACATTCATTTCTACATTTTCTTGTTTCCATCATATAGCCTACATGTTAATATACATGTAATAAACCTAAACCAATTTTTTTTAAACATAATATGGTCGATTTTATAACATTTATAATAATGGTTATTGGCAGCATTATTGTTAAACTATTCAAAATTATTTTTGTTAATTAAAAAAAAAGCTGAAGTAAAATAACATATTAATAATAAATGAAAAACTTAAAATGTAAATGTTTTAAAATTTAAACCATTTCCTTAACTGGCAACTAACCAAACAACATTAAAGACGAAATAAAAAAAATAAAAGATTTTTTTTGTAAAAAAAAAAAAGACAAACTAAAATTAAAATAAAAACTGAAAATACCTAAATAAAAGATAATAATAATAATAATAATAATAATAATAATAATAATAATAATAATAATAATAATAATAATAATAATAATAATAATTAATAGTTGTTGTTTTTTTAATTTTGGTAATGTTAGTTCTTAAACTTTTTTTTTTAAGTTGAAGTTGAAGAACTAATATTACCAAAACTTAAAAACACACACACACACACACACACACACACACACACGCACGCACGCACACACACAATTAAGAATTATTATAGAATTAGTAAAAATACAACTGACAAAAGCACATAAAATGAATACAACTAAAATTAAAATAAAAATTGAAAATACCTAAATAAATGCTAATTAAAGATGTTAATAAATACTAAACTAGTATATAAATAATACTACAATAAGACTGGTTATTGGGTATAACATCACATAATTATTAATTATTAAAAATTTGTTGATTAAACAAAAGCTGAAATAAACTAAAATATAAATTTTAGATTAAAACTACTTTTAAATGTAGGATTTATGTTTTAAGATTTCAGACATTTTTAAAAAATTATAAATGTTGCCTTGTCAACTAACTGAAATAAAATCTGTTTAAGTTGAGCTACTAATTAAAAAAAAGATAAATTGAATTTCTATTATATAAAAAAGCACTGTTAAAATCAAAACAAAAATAACAATATCTAAATAAATACTATTTAATAAATGTTAATAAATACTAAACTAGCATATAAATAATACTACAATAGCACTGGTTATTGTGTATAAATTATATAATTATTAATTATAAAAAAAATTTTTTTGTTAATAGAACAAAAAAAAAACTAAAATATAAATATTAGATCAAAAACGGTGTTTTAAAATTTAGGACTTATGTTTAACGACTTAGGAAACTGGCATCTAACTAAAATTAAATGTGTTTAAGTACTAATATTACTAAAACTGACAAAAATAAAATAAAAGAAATATTTTTAAAAACCTGAAAAAAAAGCACATAAAATTACTAAAACTTAAAATGATATTAACATATAGCCTACTGTAATAACATAATCGACATTAAAATGTTATAACCATGGTCATAAACATACTATATTTACTAAATTTCTCAATTCAAAAGCTTCAAGTCATCTTTTTTGACTTCTGTTGATTCTCATTAAACTGCAGCATTGTCTCCAGCGTTCACGAATGGATAGCATCACTACAGCTCTTTCTGTGTTTTGTTTTTGTAAGTGTTATCCGCAGTGAATAAAGACACCAGGGGAATTGTGCGCTCTACGCAAACATTACAAACATTCACCGGCACCAACATAAAAGACACTCCCGCTGCCAATCCAATATCTCAGATGCACCTCACGCCAAGCAGCGTTTTTATCTGCTTCTCATGCACGCGAGAGACTCTGGCTCTTTGTAGGAACCCTTCACACGCGTCCTTCATGTCTGCCTCATCCCTCCTCATAACTCAGCTGTTACTTGGCAACATGGTGCCAGTGGCCACATTTAGCCCGGTTGCCATGACAACGGAATTCACAAACACGGAATGGTGGAATGTGCCTTTGTACCAGTTTGCACGGAAAGAGCAGCACTGGCAACCAGAACACACTCACCGCAATTCCGCAACTAAATGGAACAAAATAACATTGATTACGCAAACATACTGTAATATAACCTACCGATATTACCGTTCAAACATTTGGGTTACGCTAGTCTCCTCTGCTCATCAAGACTGCATTTATTTGATCAAAAATACTGTAAAAATTGTGAAATATTATTATGATTTAAAATAGTTATTCTATGTCTGAATATGTTGTAAAGTATAATTTATATATATGATGAAATGCTGAATTTTTCAGCATCATTACTGCAGTCTCCAGTGTCACATGATCCCTCAGAAATCATTCTAATATGCGGATTTGCTGCTCAAGAAATATTTCTGATTATAATCATTATTGAAAACAGTTGCGCTGCTCCATTTTTGTGGAAATGGTGACCTACTTTATTTTTTAGGATTATTTGATGAACAGAAAGTTAAGAACAGCATTTATTTGTAACATTATAAATGTCTGTCTTGTCACTTTTGATCAATTTAATGAGTCCTTGATGAATTAATGTCTTAAAAAGAAATAAATTATTTGACCCTTCTCCTTTGAATAGTGTCCTATGTTTATTATTATTATTATAATAAATAAAATCCTAGTAAAATTCAATAAATAAATAAATAAAATCCTAGTGTATATATATATATATATATAATTTTTTTTTTTTTTTTAATGGTTGGCCTAGTCTAAATATATAAAACATTTCAATAGTGGTTCAATTACCTAAAAATCTTTTAAAAATAAACCAAATAAATAAACAAATAAAGGGCCAATTAAATCTATTTGAACGGGGATATTTTATTGCTTGAGAAGATAAACTACAATAAAGCTAAAATAAAATAAAGCTAAAAAATAAATGAATAAAATAATAATAATTAAAAAAAAATTTAAATTGAAAAACTAAAAAAAAGAATTAGAAATATTGCTTTGGCATTTTAATGAAATTAAGTTTAAGCTGTACTAAGACTACTAAAACTACTAAAACTAAACTGAAATAAATATTAAATCTATTTGATATTTAATTAAATGTTTTAATTTAATAATTCATTTAAATTCTATTTAATAAAAATTACATTCACAATTACCAGCTTATACTACTTAAATGCCAAATTTACTACTTAAATGCCAAATTTAAGCTAAAACTTAAATTAACTTAAAATAAAAAACTTAATATGAAAAAAGCTAATTTTAAATAAATAAAAATAATAATTTTAAACAATATTCAATTAACTAAAAATTGAAAAACTAAAGAAATTATAAAAATATATAAATATAAAATCTTAATAAAAAAAATAATAATATCAATTTAATGCGTCCATGGTTAATTACAGTATTAAATTATAATTTAAGTCCAGTTAGAATCAGTTTTGTTATTGTTAATAATATTAAAAGATTAAAAACATAAAATTTTCATAATGCAATGCAAATGTTATTCTCAACACTTAAATGGCTCCATTTGCATGAAGAGATCTGTATAAACAAACATAAACAACATTTTGATAACAATTCTGTGTAATGGATCAGACATCAGAAGGAAGCTCTATTGCAAGCATGCACATTACAATCTGGTTGCAAATGCATTTGTATTCATGATTCTGGCTTAAAAACCACCATAAATAATGTCTATTAGAACGAGTGGGTGATTAGCTAGACTCCCCAAAGACAGCGCTGATAAACACTTCAACGCTTAATGCGGAGACACAAGAGTAATTTTACATATAAGACACTTTCACCCTTCCCAATGGATGGCTGCCTGTTCAAGAGTTGCTCTGCTTTCAGCCCACGTCTTTCTGCTTCTACTTCAACGCATCAATTATTCATATCCCAAAGCCTACCTTCACTCAGGGAGATGTGGACCGGCCCAGACTGTCTGTCAGACGCCTCTAATGTAATCATTACAGGCCCCAGAACCCAAGAGAGACCCGAGCCGATTCCCCACCAGAGTGAAGAAATAAAGCATTGCAGAAAGAGTATGTGGAGTATTTGACCAAGATTAACCGGAGCTGGACGCTAACATACTGAACAGAACAACTCACACATGCTATTAGGGGCCGACGGCTGTCGAAAACCCTCATGAGATCTCAGTTTGCCTGTGTGATCTTATATTCAACACCTGCACATCTGAGGTTATTGAGTAAATCTCAGCAAACCTGTCAATAACATGACGGACTCATATTTTATCTGGAAATCAAATGAAAGAGATTTTAAAATCTCTCAGCTGTTTAAAGAAAAGCCTTTTCCTTCAAAGCATTTATATGCATTACAATAATTTGTAGAGGGAAAAAATGCCTTCATACGCTATTGGATTCTTGAATAGCAAATTTTAAAGCATTGTTTACTGCAGTACAGTAAAAAATAAAATGCTGCATTATAATACAGAAAGTCTAATGAGAGTCTAATGTTATTTATAACCAAATTTTTAAATAATTTTCAATAACTGAAATAAAGCAAAAATACAATAAAATAAAGCAAAAATGAAATAAAATAAAATTAGAAATGTTGCATTGGCGATGTAATAAAATTAAATAAGTTTAACCTGACATTAAGCACTGACATTACTGAAGCTTTTATTATTATTCATATGTATTTTAATACTTATTATTAATTTTAATATTAATTAAAATCATTGAAGATAAACAGAAATAAACTTAAAATATAAACAAAAACTAAAAATAAAAGATGAAAAACTAAAACTACAAATTAGAAATAATTAATAATATTATTAAAGCAAAACAGAAAATATTTAAATAGAATATATATGAAAAACTAAAAATTATAAAATCTTGTATTGGCAATGTAAAGAAATTAAACAAGTTTAAGCTGAGATATTGACATTGCTGAAGCTAAACTAAAACATTAATAATTTTAATATAGATTAAAATTAAAGCTTATTTAAAAATAAACAAAAACTAATGAAAATAACAAATCACAAAACTACTCATTTATACTACTTGAATAATTTAAGCTAAAAAAATAAAGTTACTAACTTAAAATAATGACTATATAATCAACAATTAGTGAGAAAACTTAATTTAAAATATTTTTTATAATACTACAAAATACTAAAAAAATACACTGATAAGAATCAAAAAAAAGACTGAATATATAAAATAAAAAGGTAATTTAAAATATTTTTTATAATAGTATATAAATAATACTAAAACATAATACACTGATAAGAATCAAAAATAAGACTGAATATACAAAATAAAAAGGTAATTTAAAATATAATTTTTTATAATAGCAAATAAATACAAAAAAAATACACTGATAAGAATAAAAAAATAAGACTAATTATATCAAATAAAAGCTCATTTAAAATTTGAATACATTTTTATAATAGTATATAAATAAATAAAAATTAAAAAAAATACACTAATAAGAATCAAAAGACATTTGGGGGGGGGGGGGGGGTGCTTAGCTGTCAAGAAAAAAAAAGTCAATGCACAAAACCATAATGGCTTTTGATTTTAGAGTAAAATATGAACATGATTTTATTCAAAAGAAACCTCACAATGCAAGTCAAATCTCAAACCAAAAATGTTCTTATAAGTAATCCCAGAGCCAGAATTAACTTGGATCAGTGCAAAAGTAAGAGAATTGCTGTATTAGAACAGAATAGAACCTACTCTGACAGATTTGTTAGAATGGGATTATGTTTAGAAAATATGCTGTGTTCTGAAGTCAGTATCAGTCAAAAAAAAATCATGCAAATCAGTTTCTTTTGCCTTTATTTTCCAGTTATTGGTTAATAATTCGTGTTTGAGGTTGAAAACGGCCAAACGGTTCATTATGAAGTCATCAGACACAGTAGATGTCCTCATGAGGTTGAGGTTTCATGTAACACAATAGAAAACCCCAGCCATTAGGAGCTCAGAAACAACAGATGATGTCATCTGACAGGCCTCATCTCATAGGAAATGACATCATTGCTTCCCCTATCCCCGGCCTCAACGCCTAACGAGATGCGCTGATGGACGAAATCCTTTAGACTAAACCGGTTTAAATCGATAGAAATTGAGTTTGCCTCCCTGCAAAGTTCCACTACTTCCTTCACGAAACTAAAGTTGTCTTCTCTGGTGTAATTTAATTGCTCATAAGAGGACCACAAGGTTTTAAGGCAGGAAGCTGCCAGGTCTACTTTTCAGACACATGTATCCTGTTTCAACAGCGAAAGCGGATTTCCAAACAGGCCTGTTTTAACTGAATTTGTGAGGGTCATTTTCTGTACATCAGATTAGCGCAAATCTGGAGTCCTTCCTCTATATAATGGCCAACACAGAGAAATATGCTTGCAATAATTAAGATGTTGTTGATAATTCTATACATTTAGGTTTCACTGATGGGCTGAATGATTTCAGAAGAAACACTGGCTAAGCAGGTGAATTAAATGCATTATGTTTGCAACAAATTTTAGAAAAACAATGAATAATGCATGAAATGGGCCTAATGGTGTGCTGTAAATGGCTCAGTCTCAATAACTACTGCAATGCCCATGTAGACATTTTAACCCTCATAAAAAAATAAATAAAGATTGCAAAATTAAAGTCGAAATACGAGAATAAAGTCAAAATGTTTTGAGAACAAAGTCTAAATACCACACGAATAAATTCACAATACTATGAGAATAAAAGCCGAAATGTTACGAGAATATAGTCGAAATACTATGAGAATAAAGTCAAAATACTCAGAAAATAAAGTCAAAATATTATGAGAATAAAGTCAAAACACTAAGAGAATAAGTCAAAATCTTATGAGAATAAAGTAAAAATATTGAGAAAAAAAAGTGGAAATATTACGAGAATAAGGTCAAAACACTAAGAGAATAAAGTCAAAATATTTCAAGAATAAGGTTGAAATATTATGAGAACAAAAAGTGGAAATACGAGAATAAAGTCGAAATACTACGAGAATAAACTTGAAATATTGTGAGAATAAAGTCAAAATACTACGAGAATAAAGTCAAAACATTTCAAGAATAAGGTTGAAATATGAGAACAAAAAGTGGAAATACTACGAGAATAAAGTCGAAATACTACGAGAATAAAGTCGAAATATTGTGAGAATAAAGTCAAAACATATCAAGAATAAGGTTGAAATATGAGAACAAAAAGTGGAAATACGAGAATAAAGTCGAAATACTGTGAGAATAAAGTCGAAATACTACGAGAATAAACTTGAAATATTGTGAGAATAAAGTCAAAATACTACGAGAATAAAGTCAAAACATTTCAAGAATAAGGTTGAAATATGAGAACAAAAAGTGGAAATACTACGAGAATAAAGTCGAAATACTACGAGAATAAAGTCGAAATACTGTGAGAATAAAGTCGAAATACTACGAGAATGAAGTCAATATTATGAGAATAAAGTTGAAATACTACGAGAATAAAGTCAAAATATTATGAGAATAAAGTTGAAATATTACAAGAATAAAGTCAAAATATTTCAAGAATAAGGTTGAAATATGAGAACAAAAAGTGGAAATACTATGAGAATAAAGTCGAGATGTTACAAGAATAAAGTCGAAGTACTACGAGAATAAAGTCAAAATATTATGATAATAAAGTTGAAATATTACAATAAGGTTGAAATATGAGAACAAAAAGTGGAAATACTATGAGAATAAAGTCGAGATGTTACAAGAATAAAGTCGAAATACTACGAGAATAAAGTCGAAATGTTTCAAGAAAAAAAGTCGAAATATTGTGAGAATAAAGACAAAATACGAGAATAAAGTTGTAATATTACGAGAATAAAGTCAAAACACTGAGAATAAAGTCTAAATATTTCAAGAATAAGGTCCAAATATGATTACAAAAAGTCGAAATGTTACGAGAATAAAGTCTAAATACTACGAGAATAAAGTCGAAATACTAAAAGAAAAAAGTCGAAATACGAGAATAAAGTCGAAATACTACGAGAATTCAGTCGAAATGTTACGAGAATAAAGTCAAAATACGAGAATAAAGTCGTAATATTAAGAGAATAAAGTCGTAATATTTCAAGGATAAAGGTCAAAATATTATGAGAACAAAAAGTCGAAATGTTACGAGAATAAAGTCGAAGTACTAATAGAATAAAGTCGAAATACGACGAGAATAAAGTCAAAATACTATGAGAATAAAGTCGTAATATTACGAGAAAAGTCAAAACACTAAGAGAATAAGGTCTAATTATTTCAATAATAAGGTTGAAATATGAGAACAAAAAGTCGAAATGTTACGAGAATGAAGTCGAAATACTACGAGAATAAAGTCGAAATACTACGAGAATAAAGTCGAAATACTACGAAAATAAAGTCAAAATACTACAAGAATAAAGTTGAAATATTGTGAGAATAAAGTCAAAACACTAAGAGAATAAAGTCTAAATATTTCAAGAATAAGGTCGAAATATGAGAACAAAGTCGAAATGTTATGAGAATAAAGTCAAATGTTTTTAATGAAAATACTTTAATGAATGCTAAAAATGAAATACTAAAAATTATTCATGTTAAGTTAGTGTAAAAAAAACTTGAGAATGAGTAAATGACGAAAATGTTCATTTTTTGATTTAACCATCTATGCAAGTCTCTATTTGTGTGACACACAGTGTTGCTGCCTACATCGAACGTTCCATATCGGTCAATTAAGAGGAAGCCGCCTTAGAAGAGAGCTGCTTATGTAAACAGGAGACAGCACTAAGTTTAGGAACAGAGCCACTGTAAATACTATAAAACATTTTATGGACATATTCAGCTTTAGAAAGTCAAACATCTCTTGGTGGTTGGACCAACATGGTCTCACTTCCGATAAAATCTCAAACAAGATTAAGACTTTGTTAGTTTCATAAGAAACAAAGATAAAAACAGTGACGAATGAAAGAAAAAGAAAAACAACTGGTTTGATTTGCAGAAGTAAAGCCTTTAGAAAACTATTTTAGTTCATGTTTGAGATTAAAAATGAGCTTTAGAGAGTCAAAGAGAAACTTATAGACCCAAATTGCACATTTGAAGTCAAAATGTGTGCGCTAAAAACAAGTTTATGACCTCGAAATAAAATCAGTTGGAGAGCTGATTTTATGTGCTTATTTGTTTTTGCATGACTTGGACCACAAAGAAAGATAAGCCGTTTGGAAAGTTGCCTGCTGTCCCTCGGCCTAAAGAGAAACATATATATCAAAGGTTTACTGATGTATTACAAAACCCTCCGGGTAAAATGTTTTCTTGGTTGTTTTAATGTTTCTGCAACACCATTGAAACAAAAAACTGGTCATGCAATGATCTGAGAACCAGTTCCAGACAACATTGCAAGTAAATGATAAAATATACTAGAAAAGATGAGCTAACTGAACATTACATCATCATTGAAGCATTGTTGCAACATGTTTCGGCAAGTCATGCATTGTTATAATCAACATGAAATTAATGTTATTATTGTGAATATGAATGAGCGTTATTATAGATTACGGATTCGTATTTCGGTCTGAAACAACAGTTTAAACATAAAAATAAATTATAAACACAAGAGCTTTTTGCTTCACAAGATGTTACTCGATGGACTGGAATGGTGTGGATTACTTGATTATTGTGATGTTTTTATCAGCCGTTTTGATTCTCATTCTGACGGCACCCATTCACTGCAGAGGATCCATTGGTGAGCAAGTGATGTAATGCTGCATTTCTCTTTTATTATTGGATTGCCTGAGGGAGAATACATTTTCAGGACATTTTCATTTTTGGGTGAACTGTTCCTTTAACATTCATGGCTCTGAATTAAGGACACACAGCTAGAGAAACATCAATGCTGTAATGTGAAGTGGCCGCAGCTGTTGAAAGGTCAAACGTACACAAGACATTCTCAGTAAGAGTCAGATGTGCTCAAGTGACCTCGAGGTCAAAGTGTGGGCCGTCGCGGCGAGATGCATCCCTTGATCTCTCTGAATAAAGTAGATATGCATGGAGCAAAGCATGTGCTTTCCAAGCAGCTTTGGAAGTGTGTGGGAGAGATGAACAGATCTGTGCATTTGCAGACAAAAGATGTGGTTTGGCCTTCTCTATACTTACAGGGCCGTGACCCTTCAGTATGGAATCAATCGCTCAAAACACATCAAAGATGAAGAAATCCCTTGTGAAACATAGTTTAGCACACTTTAAAAAAAAAAAAAAATTTTTTTAGTATTTATTATGGAAAAATTTACTTTAAAATATACATACTTAAGTGCAAACTGAACGTAATGTTCTCTGACACTGAATTGCATGTTATTAACAATTAAAATGACATTAGTTTACATTTATAATAAATGCCATGAGCTAAACTTAAGCGTGATTTAAAACTTAAGTGCATCTTTATATGTAATTTCATAAGTCTAGTGTCTTTGAAATATGGTTAAAAGTATACTTAAATATATCTGTAATACACATTTGTAAAAACTTGAAATGTAACAATAAAACACTATCCTAAAAAACTATAATCAAGTATTTTACATGCACTTAAGTATGTTAATCAACAGTAAAATAGGTGTTCTTTAATACACCACAAAAATATTACTAAATCAAAAATAATTTAATATTAAAAAGAATTTATTATTGCACTTAAGTGAACTTTAAACTGTACTTAAGTGTGCTAAGAAACTCTTACCCATCTTTCCAAGTACACTTAAGTGACCTTGTATTTCATTACATTATACACACACATGTACGTTAAGATTTGTAACACAAGTGCATTTTCAATATAATTAAGCACACTTCTTTTTCAGAAGGGATGCACATTAACACATTAAAATTTACCTATTGCGAAAATAATATACTTAAGTGCAAACTGAATGTGAAGCTCTCAGAGACTTAACTGCATGTTATTTAGAACTGAATGAAAGTGTATTATGGTTTAAAATTGTATAAAATACATTAGTTGAAGTTGATTTTTTTTTACCTACTTAAGTAAAACTTAAGTTGGTCAAAAAAGCACTCTTCAAACACTCTTAAGTTTAACTATATATTTCATAATTACTCTGTCTTTGGAATGTGGTTAAGTGTACTTAAATATAAGTGTATTAGTACACATTTGTAATAAAATTGAGATTTAGTACACTTAAAATATATTAACATTAAATTGAACTGCAAACACACTACAGTTTTAATATAAAATCAAGTACTTTACATGTACTTTTGTTAGTCAATACATAGAAAAGTAAGTGTACTTCTTTAAAGCATGCCATACGTATTTTTAAACAAGGAATTAAAATGTACTTTGAAAGAAAATTTTTAATCTCTTTATTTGGCCTTTTATTTTATTAATATTATATTATCTGCAACATTTTTTTAATATACTTCAGATATGAAGGACACTACAAATGCACTTTCATTCACAAGAGATACAATCCAAACACATGGAAGAAAGAGCAGCGCATATAACAAACGCTGCACACACAAAAGCATCTAATTCTAAAGGTAAAGCATGAGGTTGGACACATCAAAGTTGTAGAAATCTCTTGTGAAACAGAGGTACACAAAAATATACTTTAAAATATACACACTTAAATGCAGACTAAATGCAATGTTCTCTGCATGTTGTTAGCAATTAAATAACAATAGTTGACATTTATAATAAATGCCATGAGCCAAACTTAAGTGCATCTTTATATGTAATTTCATAAGTCTAGTGTCTTTGAAATAGGATTAAAAGTGTACTTAAATATATTTGTAATACACATTTGTAAAAACTTGAAATTTAAAAATACATTAATGCCAAATGTAACCAAAAAACACTGTTGTAAAAACTATAATCAAGTATTTTACATGCACTTAAGTATGTTAATCAACAGTAAAATAGGTGTTCTTTTTTAAAGCACAACACAAATATTACTAAACAATCAAAAACAATTTAATATTAAAAGAATGTGTTATTATTGCATTTAAGTGCAGTTTAAAAGTGCACTTAAGTGTGTTAAACAGTCAAGAAAGTATCTCTCCAACTTCAAGTACACTTAAGTGACCTTGTATTTCATTACATTATACACAAGTACTGTTTTTTTTTTTTTTTTAACAAATATACTGTTAAGATTTGAAACACTACAAGTGCATATTCAATATAATTAAGCACACTTCTTTTTCAGAAGGGATACACATTAACATACTTTTAAAATTTACCTATTGTGGAAATAATATACTTAAGTGCAAACTGAATGTGAAGAGACATATGCATTTTATAAAATTTTAAACCATAATAGAATGAAAGTGTATAAGTTAAAGTTGAATTTTTTTACCTACTTAAGTTATACTTAAGTTGGTCAAAAAAAGCACTCTTCAAACACTCTTAAGTTCAACTATATATTTCATAATTACTCCTATTGTCTTTGGAATGTGGTTAAGTGTACTTAAGTATATTAGTACACATTTGTAATGATAAAGTTGAGATTTAGTACACTTAAAATACATTAACATTGAATGTAACAGCAACACACTACAGTCTTAATACACAAGTACTTTACATGTGCTTTTGTTAGTCAATACACAGAAAAGTAAGTGTACTTAAAGCATGGCATAAGTATATTTAAACTAGGAAATAAAATGTACTTTAAAGCTAAATTTTTAATTTGACAATGCAAAGTGCACTTTTTAAAAGTGCACTTGAGTTAAGGAAGAGTAATCTCTTTTTTTGGCCTTTTATTTTATTAATATTATATTATCTGCAACATTTCTTTTTAAATATACTTAAAATATGAAGGACACTACAAATGCACTTTCATTCACAAGGGATACAATCCAAACACATGGAAGAAAGAGCAGTGCATGTAACATCCTAAACGCTGCACACACAAAAGCATCTAATTCTAAAGGTAAAGCATGAGGTTGGAATCCATTTTCAGTTTCAATCTGAACTGCAACAGGCTTTTCATGCAAGACACTTGAGATGGGCTTCAGTGCTTAAAAGGAAGCCATTTTATCCTTCCTTTTGGGAGCAGCTTTCCTGCACTTATGTCTTAAAATGCTGTTTTGGTAAGCAACTCACTAGGTTTTGGAATAGATTTTGGGTTCAGTTTATTCTGCCATCTTCAATCAGAGATTGACTGCACAAAATAATCACAAAATATGTCCACTTTTCGAAATAATTGCATAATGGGTTAACGTGTATGTGTGCATCGATCAGAAGCCCAACAATGGGCAGCTAGCGCTGAGTGGGATTGGATGCTCTCCACACAGCGCTGCATTCATGAGCCAACAGATCATCCATTCATGCGTTCAGCAGTGTTGTGTGTCTCTCTCTGATCGCTCGGCTCCAGCAGCAGCAATGGAGAGCTGCAATCTGAAACTACACAGCGCTAACTATCACACGCTCTCATCCCGCGCAGGAAGACAGAACTCATTGTTGATGCCAGCTTCATCCTTCTGCTGCTTTGAGAAGGAAAAATGACTCAAATCATGTTCCCAGAATCAAATCCAAAGAGTTTTTCGCATTTGTCATCTAACAGCCAGACCGGCCCATGGAAAAGCTCAGATAAACAAACATTAGGAACTAGACACTGACACTACATTTCTGCAGTTTCGCAAAAAAAATGTGAAAACTGGGTTGTGGGTAGTTGCCATGGCCTTGTTTTGTGGTTGCTGTAGTGTTCTCAGCAGTTTTTACATGTTTCTATGCATCATAGCTCCTAGGGCGTTGTGGCTGGTTGCCAAGGTGTTGCTAAGTGGCTGTTAAGGAGTTGTGAGGAGTTGATCATATCCTATGCGGTTTCTAAAGTGTTGCAGGTGGTTGCCAAGGCGTTCCTATGTGATTGCTAAAGTATTCCGAGTAAATTTAGCATGTTTCTATGTACAGTTGTGGCCAAAAGTTTTGAGAATTACATAAATATTGGAAATTGGAAAAGTTGCTGCTTAAGTTTTCATAATAAAATTGCATATACTCCAGAATGTTATGAAGAGTGATCAGATGAATTGCATAGCCTTTCTTTGCCATGAAAATTAACTTAATCCCGAAAAAAACTTTCCACTGCATTGTCAAGAAGGCTTCAGGGCGACCAAGAAAGTCCAGCAAGCGCCAGGATCGTCTCCTATAGAGGATTGAGCTGCGGGATCGGAGTGCCACCAGTGCAGAGCTTGCTCAGGAATGGCAGCAGGCAGGTGTGAGCGCATCTGCACGCACAGTGAGGCCAAGACTTTTGGAAGATGGCCTGGTGTCAAGAAGGGCAGCAAAGAAGCCACTTCTCTCCAAAAAAAAAAACATCAGGGACAGATTGATCTTCCGCAAAAAGTATGGCGAATGGACTGCTGAGGACTGGGGCAAAGACATATTCTCTGATGAAGCCTCTTTCCGATTGTTTGGGGCATCTGGAAAAAGGCTTGTCCGGAGAAGAAAAGGTGAGCGCTACCATTAGTCCTGTGTCATGCCAACAGTAAAGCATCCTGAGACCATTCATGTGTGGGGTTGCTTCTCATCCAAGGGAGTGGGCTCACTTACAATTTTGCCCAAAAACACAGCCATGAATAAAGAATGGTACCAAAACACCCTCCAACAGCAACTTCTTCCAACAATCCAACAACAGTTTGGTGAAGAACAATGCATTTTCCAGCACGATGGAGCACCGTGCCATAAGGCAAAAGTGATAACTAAGTGGCTCAGGGACCAAAACGTTGATATTTTGGGTTCATGGCCTGAAAACTCCCCAAATCTTAAAACTTTTGGTCAATCCTCAAGAGGCGGGTGGACAAACAAAAACCCACTAATTCTGACAAACTCCAAGAAGTGATTATGAAAGAATGGGTTGCTATCAGTCAGGATTTGGCCCAGAAGTTGATTGAGAGCATGCCCAGTCGAATTGCAGAGGTCCTGAAAAAGAAGGGCCAACACTGCAAATACTGACTCTTTGCATTAATGTCATGTAATTGTCGATAAAAGCCTTTGAAACGTATGAAGTGCTTGTAATTATATATCAGTACATCACAGAAACAACTGAAACAAAGATCTAAAAGCAGTTTAGCAGCAAACTTTGTGAAAACTGATATTTGTCATTCTCTAAACTTTTGGCCACGACTGTACTGTAGTACAAGGTCTTGTGGGTGGTTGCCAAGGTGTTGCTATGCATTTGCTGCAGTTTTCTCAGCAGCTTTGCATGTTTCTATGTACTGTAGTTCCTAGGGCGTTGTGCTTGGCTGCCAAGACATTGCTATGTGAATGTTAAGGTCTTGTGAGGGATTTTAGGATATTTCTAGGCAACTTCTAAAGTGTTGTGAATAGTTGCCAAGGTGGTGCTATGCAGTTGCTACAGTTTTCTCAGCAGTTTTTGCATGTTTCTATGTACTGTAGTTCCTATGATGTTGTTGCTGGTTGTCAAGGTGTTGCTAAGTGGCTGTTAAGGAGTTGTGGGGAGTTTATCATATTCATTTGCAGTTTCTAAAGTGTTAAGGGTGGTTAAGCAATGCTTTGGGAATTGCTATGTGATTTCTAAGGTATTCTGAGTGGATTTAGCATGTTTCTATGTATTGTAGCTCCAAAGGTGTTGCTATGAAGTTGCTGCAATGTTATCAGTGGCTTTGCACACTTCTATGTACTGTAATTTCTAGGGTGTTGTGGCTGGTTCCCAAGACATTGCCATGTGGCTGTTAGGGTGTTAAGAGATTTTAGCATATTTCTATGCAGTTTCTAAAGTGTTATAAATGGTTGCTATGCTATTGCTATAGTGTTTTTAGCGGTTTTTGCATGTTTCTACGTACTGTAGTTCCCAGGGTAGTTCCGCTTTGCATGTTTCTATGTACTGTAGTTCCTAGGGTGTTGTGGCTGGTTGCCAAGACATTGCTATGTGGTTGTTAAAGTGTTGTGAGGGATTTTAGCATATTTATATGCAACTTCTTAAGTGTTGTGAATAGTTGCCAGGGTGTTGCTATGCGATCGCTAAGGTATTCTGGGCAGTTTTAGCATGATTGTATGTAATGTAGCTCAAAAGGTGTTGTGGGTGGTTGCCATGGTGTTGTTATGGTGTTCTCAACATTGTTGCACATTCCTACGTACTGTATACTGTAGTTCCTAGGGTGCTGTGGCTGGTTGCCAAGATGTTGCTATGTGGCTGTTAATGTGTTGTGAGGAATTTAGCATATTTCTATGCAGTTTCAAAAGTGTTGTGGGTGGTTGCCAATGTGTTGCTATGGATTTAGCATGTTTCTATGTACTGTATTTCCTAGGGTGTTGTGGCTGGTTGCAAAGGCGTTGCTATGTGGTGGTAAAGGTGTTTGGAACGATTTTAACATTTTTATGCAGTTTCTAAAGTGCTGTGAGGGGTTGCTAGGGCATTGCTACGCAATTGCTACAGTGCTTTCACCGGCTTTGCATGTTTCTATGTACTGTAGCTCCTAGGGTGTTGTGGCTGGTTGCCAAGGCATTGCTATGTGGTGGTTAAGGTGTTGTAAGGGATTTTAACGTTTCTATGCAATTTCTAAAGTCTTGTGAGCGGTTTCAAGGGCATTGCTATGCAGTTGCTAAAGTATTCTAAGGGGTATTAGTATTTTTCTGTGCTGTGAGTGGTCACCACATAGCAATGCCTTGGCAACCACCCATAACACTGTAGGACTTACAGTACATAAAAACATGCAATGCCACTGAGAACGCTGTAGCAGTCGTATAGCAATGCCCTAGCAACCAACGTTCTCAGTGCCTTTGCATGTTTCTATGTACTGTAGATCCTATGGTATTGTGGGTGGTTGCCAAGGCATTGCTATGTGGTGGTTAAGGTGATCTGAAGGGTTTTATCATGTTTCTATGCAGTTTCTAATGTGTGAGTGGTTGACAGGACATTGATACACAGTTGCTAGGGCTCGGCGATATGGCCTAAAAATAAAATCCCCGATTTTTTCACAAAAAATCCGATTCACGATTTAAATCGATTTTTCCCCCTACTACTTTTAGCATGTAAAGAAACCCCAGCTTTTCCACAATATATATGGGCACCATATATTTTGCAATATACATTGCAACTGCATCAGTGATCGCTTTCCACCAGGCACCATTCTTATCATACCAGACACAGTAAATGTTCGTAAGACAAATAAATATGAGATGGGAGGAAAATATACATTTCCATGCTTTTCTCTTGCACTTACATCGTATACAAAAATATACAATTTTGAACACAGAAATATTAAATGATTTAAAAAAAACTGAAACGATCTGCCAGCAGATGGTGGTAAGACACTGATTTAATTACTGAATCATATCATTCATTTGATTCGTTCGAACGGATGGTTCATTCAGGAATAAAGCAAGTGACTCTTTATGAATGGGAAATTGAATCATTTCACTAGATTCGTTTAAAAACGCACGTTCATTCATAAACGAAACACCGCTGTGTTTGAGTGGAGATGCGCAGCGGCTCAGCTGTGACTTGTTTCAGATTACTTTTGACGACGAAATAGAGCAAAATCAGGCAATAGTGTTACAGTCAGACAATGTAAGTGACTTAATAATAACTTCTTGTTTATTAAACTGTTGTAATAAATCAATATCTCGTTTACAAACTCCCTTAAAAATGACTAAAAACCGTCACTCATCTTAGTTCGCAATATCACAAAGCTCTATTATAATAAACAAAGCTACTGCCCATTCAGTCTCTTATTTACACTCTCTACACTTGAGATACATTAGTCAATGTGCAAAACACATAGAAACCTTTGAAGCTCCACGCAAATACAAATATGCTGGTCGGATCAGTCGCACATGGTGCTCCTGAATATTTTTTCATAGTCGTATGCAGTAGTTTTTTGTTTTTTTTTTGCCCTTGAACGGCTGGTCGCACCGGTGCGACCTAAGATTCTTTTTAGTCGCACCATTGAGAAATTAGGTCGCACTCTAGAGCCCTTGATATGCAAATAATTCGCCATTGTCTTCAATCATCTCTCTACTCTGTTTATGTGGTAAGTGAAATTGTATGTGCTGTAATGTAACAGGCTAACTTGCTAGCAAGCAGCTAATCATGTCCCCTTAGTGACTCGCGTTATTTTACCAGGAGGCGTTATTTGTTTTCCGTTCTGAATACAGCGGTTAATTAGGCGCGCCATTAATTATTCTGCCATTGGTGCAATTACAATGTATCTAATATTTTTATTAAAAAATCGTGATACCTCGATTTAATAAATTAAATCATCTTAAAACACAAATTCGAATTAATCGAAAAAAAATCGAAAGAATCGCCCAGCCCTAACAGTTGCTAAAGTGTTCTGAGGGATTTTATCATGTTTCCATGCAGTTCAAATGTACAAAAAAGTGGTTGCCAGGATGTTGCTGTGTGTTCTGAGCTTCTAGGTGGTTGCCAAGGAGTTGTTATGCAGTTGCTAAAGTATTCTGAGTTGTTGGTAGCATGTTACTAAGTGGTTGCTAGGTATCTCAGGTCCTAATGCCAATTCACAAGAACAATAACTATAAAGTTTTATCAGTTCCAATTGCATGAAAAGTCCACACCACAACCATAACATTAAAAGATAAAAACAATTATCTTTTGAAACATTGCCAATCAAAATCAAAATGGATTTGTTGTTGTCTCTTCTGTCTGGCGTGTTGGCTAAATGCCCCATCATGGCCGCCACAGTGTTGTCTTCAGTTCCCCTGATACATTATTTACATGTTCCCCTCTCAGCTCGTCTCAGAGAATCAGGGCATGAGGAAACAGGAGCTTAGCTTGGGCCTCCGTTCCCTCGGCTGGGATAAAAATACAGAACGGCTGGGGCCGTGACAATGGGAAAACGGGGAGTCCCGCCCTCGCCATTAATCCCTTCTGACGCGTCTCCTGGGGGCAAGCATTTGTTACAAGTCAATGCAGCACCTACAGTATGCAAAACAACACGACCCGTCTCAGGATTTCAAAAGCGGGACGGGAAGACGGTTAAAACGAAAACCAGTGTTTATTTGACCTGTTGTTTACCTCTTCTGCGCCGAAACGTAACGACAGAAGGGAATGAAAAAGAAAAGAAGGGTTTCTCTGGGAGTTCCTGCCAAGATGTGTCAGATAAAACTGACAAGTGCTGACAGAGAACAGAGTTTGAGTTTTATATAATCTTCTTCACTTTGAGGAGGAAGAAAAACATCTATGCCTTTAATGTTTTCGCTCAAGGCCTCGTCCCCGTGCGGAGCACTCATTTAATTTGCCGCACTGCACTTTTAGACACCGCTATGTAATGATCTGTCGGGGTGGATAAGCGTCAACAATGCAGCGACTCGAAGGGGGTGAGATGATTTTGAGGAGCCCCTACGGCCCGATTTAAAGCGGTGAATGGCATTCCTGCGGCGCCAATCCAGGCGGGACACGTTGCATATGCGTGCGCATGTTTACCTCAGATACTCTTTCAACCAATCAGCATGTCATGAAGGTTTCCGAAACGCGACTTTGCATCTACCCTGACCTTCAAAGCATGTGGCACCTAGTTGACCTGAACTTAGCAGCGCTCTTTAAACTGAAGTTCATGCTTGCTGTATGGACCAGGAGTTTAAAAAAAAGAGATTTAAAAGATTCATCATTTATTATTTTATTTTGTTTAAGATCATTTTTAAATAAAATTATTAAAATTGTAAGTTTAAGCATATAGAATTATGCCCTGCAACACTAAAGTTTTCTAGATTTAGACAAAATCAAGCCCTTCTCACATTTTCTGTGCTGATTTTTAGGAAAGATATGCAATATGCATTCTTGTGCAAAATATTAAAGAACAGTTCCCCCCAAAATTAAAAGACTGCAGCATTAATGTGACAAGGAGAGTACATTTAAGTAATCATTCACTGAAGATCTTCTCCAGATGAAATGCTGCATCAGGTTTAACATAAACGGCATGTAAAAAGCAACAACGTTTGATGGTTTTATTGATGTGCAAATGTGATACATAGAAAGGCACCATTTTTAAAACAGTCAACAGTCACATAAATGATGCGGCCCTTTAATTTTTGGGCAAACGGTTTCTTTAGATATTTTGCACAAGAATGCATCTTGCATATTTTCCCTAAAAGCCAGCACAGAAAATGTGAAAAAAGCCTGATTTTGACTAAATCCAGAAAAGTTCAGTGTTGCAAGCACCATGCTTTACTGTTTGAGCAATAGCTCTCCCAAAAACAAATATGCGGTCATCATTTCAAATCAAACATGGTGCCTTTTGAACCAATATATCATTTGGAGAAGTGCTTTAGTCAATAATGACTTCAATATTACTCCATGTCACATTAATGCTGCAGTCCTCTCATTTTTGGGTGACTGTTCCTTTAAATATTTTGAACAAGAATGCATCTTGCATTGTTGGGTTTTACATGCCATTAATGATAAACTGGATGCAATATCTAATTTGGGGAAGCGCTTCAGTGAATAATGACTTAAATTTTACTCCATTTGTCACATTAATGCTGCAGTTTTTGCATTTTTAGGCGAACCACTTCTAAATATTTTAAACAAGAATGCAGTTTGGCTATTGTCCCTAAAACAAATATGCTGTCACCATTTCAAATCAAATATGGTGCCCTTTGAATCAATATATCATTTGGAGAATCGCTTTAATGAATAATGATTAACATTTTATTTGGATTATCACATAAATGCTGTGGTCCTCTAATTTTTGGGCGACTGTTCCTTTAAAAATTGAACAAGAATGCATCCTGCATTGTTGGGTTTTACATGCCATTAATGTTAAACTGGATGCATTAACTAATTTGAGGAAGCGCTTCAGAATCAGAATCAGAATGAGCTTTATCGCCAGGTATGTTTACACATACTAGGAATTTGTTTTAGTGACAGAAGCTCCACAGTGCTACAGAATGACAGTGACAAGATGATACATATTATAAAAAGACAGGTTCTCTCCTTTTTGGGTGAACCGCTCCTTTAAATATTTTAAACAAGAATGCATCTTGCATATTTTCCTTAAAAGGTCAAAACAGAAAATGCAAAAAAGGCCCAATTTGGTTTAAATCCTGTGCACAAAACAGTAAAATCTTAGGTGATTTGATCCCTACAATGAAGTGGCGTGTTAGATCAGATGGCACAGCTGTTAGCACTCCAAGCACGTACACCTCTCTTTATTTTTAGGAAGTGCCAAGGATTTTTCCTCCCTCCCCCCTCTGTATTTTTTGCAACGCATGACACAGGGCTTAAGACTGCTTTGGTAATTAAAATCCCCCCGCCGCTGCCCCTGCAACACGCCGCCATTATTATTAGCACGACTGTGACTCGGTTTACATTTCCTCAGCGCCTGCTGGCATGACAGCGCTCGGCTTTCTCCTCGCTTGCACCATGATCCATTTCAGGCTGAACACTCTCTCTCTCTCCGAAACTGGCACGTACACAGTTGGCAATGAGAGCTGAACGACAGCACATAGCAATGCCTTTCTGATTGTCTATGCTAATCTGGTGGCCTGTTTTGAAATGCATGCATTGGGATCAAGACACATGCCTATGATTGTAAGCTATATTTGCACAAGGCATGCATGCATGCATGCAAAAAAAAAAAATATATATATTCTTCAATTATTCAATGCATGTTACTGCAATGCAAACACACAAAGCACTTGTGTAATGGAGTTGCCTCGCATAAACTAATAAAATAATGACACGGTTATTTGTCAGAGATCTCCTTTAATCATGTCAGCCTACAGGTTCTGGTGGAAAACTAGTCAACACCATGAGGACTAGAGAGCCAAGGAGGTTATCCAAGAGGCTGGAGCAACAGTGCCCCCTGTTGAAACTATTACAGACTCATATAGTCATCTTCAGTGTAGTCACACTATTATAATAAAAAAAATGTGTTTTAAAAAATAAACATTGGTTCAAAATTCAGATTTTTTTGGTATGGGTGTGTGTGTAATTTACCATGTAAAATAAAAAAAGACAAAGTATGGAAAAGTTATGTTTGACACAA
Organism: Garra rufa; assembly: GCF_049309525.1. Taxonomy (NCBI): domain Eukaryota; kingdom Metazoa; phylum Chordata; class Actinopteri; order Cypriniformes; family Cyprinidae; genus Garra; species Garra rufa. The sequence goes on along the minus strand of NC_133362.1, from coordinate 5,712,899 downwards.
GCCTTATTTTACTCATGAATTGAAAACCCCCGTAGGCGAATTAGTCTTCCTGGTTCGGATGTCATACCTGCACCACACTATTACTAATAAACTACAACTGCAAATGCTTAGCTATTCAATTTTAACAATGCTGACGTTGCATTATGTTCCAGTTCCAGTAGCTTTGAAGATTAATAACCAAGCTTTCTGAACTTGCCGCAGAACACCACCACAAAACAGCTTCTCTTCCTCTAATTGACTTATAAACTTTCTTGGGTCAGTAAGATTTGTTTTAAAAGAAATGTATACTTTATTAACTTTATTAGTCGTACATCTGTTGGTTTGCCAAAAAAAAAAAGGAATTGGAAAAATTAAATATTATATTAAATTATATTCATATTTAGTCCTATTATTGTATAAAGCCATGCTTGTCTTTCATAGTGCTAGACACGCTTATTAAAATTTGATAAATGTTATTTTTGAATTTAAACTTTTTATAAACTGTTAAACTGTATAATTTTAATGATTTTAAATAATTACACATGGGTTTTGATTATTAAAATTTAAGTAAGCTAAATGAATGTCAAGAGAAAAAAAAAAATCCAGAAAAATTTTTAAAATGAAAAAAAATAAAAAAATAAAATAAAATAAAATAAATAATAATAATAATAATAATAATAATAATAATAATAATAATAATTATTAAAATTAAAACGAGTGAAAAAAAAAAGAAAAATAGACGTATTTGTTATTAAAAGTTAATTAAATCATTTAAATAAAATTTAGAAAAATAAAATCAGAACTTGGAAAACATAAAACTGAATTTGAGAAAAAAAAACATTTCATAGTGCCTTTAAAATATAATTTAACGGTCAATAGATTGTTATAAAATTATGTACGTTTCAAAATTTCAAATCAATTAAACTGGGATTTTAATTACTAAGTAAACTAAATAAAGTAATGAAAAAAAGGAGTCCATAAAAATAAAAAATAATTAAAAGGGGGGGGGGGGGCAATTTATTAGACATGTTTTTATTATTATTAAAAGTTTATTTAACAATTTAAATGGAATTCAGAAAAATCAAAACAGAATTTGGGGAAAATTAAACTTAATAAATTGTTATGAAATTATTCTGAATAATTCTAATTACTAAAATTTAAGAAGTTAAATAAAGCCAAAGGAATCCAGAAAAATGGATATAAATAAATAAATAAATACAAAGGGGAAACAATTTATTAGACATGTTTTTGATTATTAAAGATTAATTAAATAATTTAAATGGAATTCAGAAAAAAAATCAAAACAGAATTTTGAAGAAAAAAAAACAACAACACTTCATAGTGCTTTAAACATTGTAATTAAATGGTTATTCAACTATGAAATTATATAAGTTTCATGATTTCAGTTAATTGGACATGCTTTTTGACTAACCATTAAACGAACTCCAAAAAACAAAACATACAAAAAATAAATAAAATGAAATAAAATAAAATAAAAATGTACACATGGAAAAAAACTGAATCCAGAAAATGTAAATATGTAAATATGAAGCATAGGATAGGAAGCAGGTTTTTACTTTAATAATATTTCACAATATTACCTTTTTAGCAAGCAGATAATACTTTTATTTGTTTAAATAAAAACAATGATGCATGATGTACTATTTACATAATGTTATACTGCATTTAATTCATACTTTTTTTTATTATAAATGACAGGTTTGGTTTGGTGCACTATCTCTTTAAAGCTGAAATCAAATCTCAGCAGCTTCCCTCTTAACACACTTTTCCCATCTTATAAAAGCAAGGGAGGGAGCAGCTTTGGTATGAGTGCAGCATGAGTTCATGGAAAACACACCGTCTGTCATTATGTTTTTATTCTACGGTTCTTGGCTCTGGTTACACTTTCATATTTTATTTTCTCTTTCAGAGAACTATTTTCCAGTTCCTGTCTCTTGGCAGCACAGAGCGCCAGACTACACCTTCCAAACACAGTAAAAAAAAAAAGAACGAAAGAAAGAAAGAAACCAGCTGCAGACTTGGATAAAAATAATTAGGCCTCTATTTGTCTTCCAGCAGGGAAGCTTCCAAAGCGACCAAACCCTTTCCTCTGCTGCGGTCATTAGAAGCTCTCCGACGCTTTACTGATGTGTGAATCAAGCTTAAAGCAGCTGAACATGTTCCTCAAAAACAAAACTAATTAAGGCTCGGATAAAATATTACAATTTGTGTTTATTAAAGCCAAACAGACCCTCCCAAACTCCTCTAGAGCTGGACGGAGTCTCATTTAATCAGGCGTATGACTTGCGGCATAAAGTCTGGCACACTTTGCACTTTCTACTAGCCAAGAAATGCCCTTTCAAACTGAAATAGATCACTTGATTGACATTAATAACCATTCTGTAATGAATATCACCCTATGACATCATTAGTGTTTACATTACGGTAGGCTTACAGCACCAAAGAAACTATCAACATTTCGAAGACAAGCAAACTCGGACACAAAAGCCACCAACAAAAACATGACATCACTGTTTAAACTTCAATAAACCCACTGTAAGCAATTGCCACAAAACCACACACAGCTTACAATTACAACAACTTGATTGACTGATGAATCCGTCAGTCTCAAATTAAATCAGTCGTCTTCCAGAAGTAAAAACCCCATTCATTTTCTCCACACAGCAACTGATTTTATACCACTACTTACCTTTGAAGAAGTTCACTTCCAGAACAAAAATGTACAGATAATTTACTCACCCCCTTGTCATCCAAGATATTCATGTCTTGGTTTCATCAGTGCTGAAGAAATGGTTTCTTTGAGAAAAACATTTCGGGATTTCTCTCTATATAACCTATATAGATTTCTATGGTGTCCCAGAGTTTGAACTTCCAAAATGAAGTTTAAATGCAACTTCAAAGGGCTGACAAATTGACAATTTATATACTTTTTAAACTCAAATGCTTGCTTTGTCTCTGTGTATTCCGGGTCAATAGTTACACTGTAAAAAATGACTGTGAATTTAATGGTAAAAAAAAACTGTAAAAATGCTACGGTAAAAACCTGTGAAATGGTTAACGGTAAGTTCCCCTTCTAAATACGGTGAAAAACTGTGGACATTGCATGTAATTTTACGGTAGTATACCATTTTTTGAAGTGAAAAAGAACGTAAAATGCACAGTGAATAACCGTAAATTGACATTCCCAGAATTCCCTGTGTTTAATTTTTTTAATTGAATGGGGTTTTTTTTTTTTAAATAACTTTCTTCTTAGATTTTTCTTGGCAGTTTTGTACATTAGGGTTGTATGTTACATCTAATGTTGTTAAATTAATGTTTTTTGCATTATTTCAGTTTTATGTGTGTTACCATGATGGTGTTTACTGTTGGTGTGAATGACACTGTGCACCTTCTGTATATATTATTATTTAAAACCTCCTTGTGATGGGCTTTGGTTCATCATGTGATGTTGTCGTCACCACCTGCTTTTGGTGGTTATCAGTGTATTACAAAGGTACAAAACAGATTTCAGTAATTCAAAATGTTGGTACATATCAGTTACATTCAGAAACTACGGTATTTACCTGTACATTTAAGTGAAAACCGTAATTATAGGATAAGAAATTACCATTTTTTTACTGTTTTTTTTTTCCTGACAGTATTTTTCCGTTTTTTAACAGACATTTTCTGGCGCCCCTGCTGCCAGAAAATTACCGTTTTTTTTTTTTTTTTTACAGTGTAGGGCATGTTGAAAAACATGTAAGTTTCTCCTCCAACTTCAAAATTGTCCTACATCGTTGTAGAAGCACCGACCCAATGTTTACAAACTGAACATGCAAAGAAGATCAAATGCCTTTACAAAAAAGAAACAAATTTTAAACAGTGATTTTGAAGTTGGAGAAGAAAATGAGACGGGAGTTTTTCGACATACCCTAAATGTCTTCAACTGGAATACACGTCACGCAGAGCTAGACAAGACGAGTGTTTGAGGTTAAAGAATATATAAATTGAATCATTTAGAAGCTGCATTTAAACTGCATTTTGGAAGTTAAAACTTGTAGGCACCATAGAAGTCCACTATATGGAAAAATCCTGAAATGTTTTCCTCGAAAAGCAATTTCTTTACTACTGAAATAAAAAAGACATGAACATTTTGGATAACAAGGGGGTGAGTAAATATCTATAAATTTTAGTTCTAAGAAGTTAACTTCTACTTCAATGACAAACCATTCGCAAATAATCGGCCCACTTAGTTATCGTTGCCATGTCCAACAAACCAAGGCACTCTCACACCACACACACACACAAGTAAAAAATACACCTGACTGAGCAAAGAGTAAACTGACAATGTGCCAACAGACAGCTTTCAAATTTTAGCGCAGCTTCAAAGGGCTCTAAACGATCCCAGCCGAGGAATAAGGGTCTTATCTAGCAAAATAATCGGTTATTGTCTAAAATAACCACTCCAGTATGTTGAAAAATCCATTTCATTTTCTCCTCCAACTTCAAAATCGTCCTACATAACTGCAGAAGTACCAACCCAGTGTTTACAAAGTGAACATGCAAAGATGATCAAATGCCCTTTACAAAAAAAAAAAAAAAAAAAAAAAAAATATATATATATATTGTAGGGTGATTTTAAAGTTGGAGAGAAAATAAGATGAGAGTTTTTCGACATACCCTAACTGTCTTTAACCAGAGTGCACAGAGTACACTGCTGCTCAAAAGTTTGGAATCAGTAAGATTTTTAATGCTCTTTAAAGGAGACTTTTCTGCCCATCAAGGCTGCATTTATTTGTTTAAAAATACAGAAATAAATTGGAATGTTGTGAAATGTTATTGCAATTCAAAACAGTGGTTTCCATCTTAAAATACTTTAAAATATAATTTATTTCTGTGATGCAAAGTCAAATTTTCAAAGTGTGACATGATTCTTCAGAAATCATTTTAATAAATTTAAGAAATTAATACTTAAGTAAGGATGTGTTCAATTTATAAAAAGTGATAGTAAAGACTTATATTGTTAGAAAAAAAAACTGTTTTGAATAAATTCTGTTCTTTTAAAAAAAAGGATCAAAGAATCCTGAAAAAAGTGATAGGTTCCAAAAAAATATTAGGCAGCACAACTGTTTCCAACACTGATATTAAAAGTAATAAATCAGTATATTACAATGATTTCTGAAGGATTATGTGACAGTGAAGACTGGAGTAATGGCTGATGAAAATTCAGCTTTGCATCACAAAAATAAATTAAGTATTTCACAGTAATAAAAACAAAAATTGCTATTTTGAATTGCAATAATAATTCATAATATTACTTTTTTCTGCATTTTTGATCAAGTAAATGGAACTTTGATGAGCATAAGAGACATTAAAAAAAAACAACATTAAAAATCTTACTAATCTCAAACTTTTAAGTGGCACTGTACACTTTTGCTGGATAAGACCCTTATTCCTCAGCTGGGTTCGTTTAGGCCCTTTGAATCTGCATCATTAACCTTCAATTCGCTGAGCACCATTGAAGTCCACTATATGGTAATCAGTAATCCTTTATTTTTATTTTATAATTATGCATTATGATTGGTCAGATCACCTGTCAATCAAACTCCCAATTTACTTCAGACCCATTTCCTGTGGGAAAAATACTAACAAACTCCAACTCGCTATTCTTTCGTAAACATCTAGTTAAAATTATGATTTGATCAACTTTTTAGCACTATTCATTTGTACACATACAATATATACAGCGCAAATGACAGAATCAGGAGCAGAAACACAGCAATATAAAGCATATAAAGATAAATGAGACAGAGTTCAACACAGTCATACCACATTACAACCCAACAAGGCAAATTTAAACTAAATAAATTTAAAATTATTTACAAGATAAATGTAAACAATGCATAAATATGCAAAACAGGGAGCACCTGTGATCTCAGTCACCCCAGTTTTACAAAAGCTGGAGTTTTTGTGCAACACTACAAAGGGTACAATACGTTTTTAAAGTATATTTCACAGGCATAACTCATAAACACATGTAAACACAATTCTGAAAGGCCTTAAAACACTTTCAAAGATCTGATGGCACTAACTTGGTAAACTTCGGCAAATCCAGTGATTAAATCCTCCTCAAAAACGATAATTGTATCCTCCGGTTTAAACACGCTTTCGTTATTTAACTGACATTACACCTGCTGATCAAATCCCAACAGGCAGATTCATTAATTTACTATTTACGCAACTATTTCCGTTTTATACAGCGCGGCTCGGGCGTTTCCGGTAACAACGTGCAACGCGCTTTTCCGTTTTTTCAACATTTTTCGTAAACATGCGCAACGAACGCGTCTGTGTTGCCAGGTCCGTGGTTTTCCCGCGGTTAAAGCGATAGTTCTGGTCTAGTTTTTGATTAGCAGTTGGGGTGGTTTGGTTTCACAGACCTGGCAACCCTGAGTTCCACCATTTAGTTTTGTATTGGCAATAGCCTATTTACAAATAACAAAAGTACTAATAGACCATTTCAAGGATGTAAACAATAACAAGCGCGTTGGAACGTTACTGCGCATGTCCGGTCCTGAAACATTTCCGGTAGCGCTATTTCTCCGATCTGTCAATACGAACACATTCTTTTAAAATCTAGCGAAAAAGCTAGTTAAGGTAAAAAAGCTGCTCATTAACTAATCGATGCTGCGTGCGTGTACACGGGAGATTGCTAAAAGCATATCACATGAACGGAAATATTGTGAACATTTATTCGTACAATGGATGTCATCAGTCTGAAGCAAGCAGTGCAACTTACTTCATGTTTTGTTCCCAAGATATCCGGAGGTTGTTCGTGATTAATTTACTTGCATTGCGTGGTCAGTCTGTATTTCTGTTTAAATATTTGTTTCCATTAGTACATTACTTTTCACAATACATATCGTTCCAAACAACGCTAAATGTATGCTATTAAAACTAAGCGCTCGATGCTATTATTACGTGTTGAATTCATTTCAACATGTGTTCAACGTTAGTTTGGTCAAGTTTGTTGCTGTGGAACAGTGCAAGTGGAGGGTGTGAATGCTCCGAGTCATCATGTGATCACAAATAAACAAGATCGTCGCAATTCAATGCTGGCTAACGTGTTTTACATAAACCTGTATATCTGCAGATTAATAAATGCACACACAAACACACACACATAAACCATTCATATATGTTTTTATGCACGTATTTACTGTTCACACCCACACAAATTTTATATATATATATATTCATGTGAAAATGAATACTGGTGTAATGTAAAGGCTGATGCTAATTCAGCTTTGCACAACATTTTTTTATAATAGAAATCATTTAAATAATTAATCATGTTAATAAACATAAAATACTTATTTCAAAAACATAAAAAAAATACTTTGTCCAAACTTTTGACCAGTACTGTATATAAACAAAAAGCATTCTCTCACTTTCAACTGTTTTTATTTCCAGCACATGTATTGATATGTAAATATTTGTATGAACATAAAATGCTTCAACAAATGAAACAACAACAACTGAAACAACATTTGAACTGAAATGGAGTACAAAGGGGGAACAAATGTCAAAAGCAGCAGTCTGTATCCGGCCTGGTCATCAGTCGCTTTAAGTACTACACTAAATTACTGAATACTACACTCAAGTTCTCAATCACATCTGGGTGTTGATATGGTCAGATGTGGTTTGTCACTGCAGGATGATCAGCTGTCCTTGGGTGTCTACAGATGATGGCTCTCCTTACACTGCCTTCTCAGATTTGGTGACCCTTCTGTATTTCTGCAACTGTTTACATCAGTTTAGAATACTTTCTAGAAAACAAAACAAAGGATATTAGCCATCATTATGAAAATGTATACAACATTTAACCAATTCTATGGGAATTACAGGGAGCTAACAAATTTCAGTATTACACTGTATTGTCAGATTTAGTGACCCTGCTGCATATTTACAACTGCTTACATCAAAATGCTTCCTAGACTAAGAAACAAATGATATTAGAAATCACCTGTATAAATTTTGTTTACATTATATAAGGATAAAAGTAGAAAAACAATTATTTAATATAATGCACAATATAAAAAAATAATAATGCTATTATTGCTTAATACGTCAGTACATCTTGGAATTAACATTACCAAAGCTTATGTGATGGAAAATAATATTTACCATAAACATTACGTTTTGTAAACTACTGCCGTTAACTGTTACACAATACGACATTCACGTACTTTCATGTTACTCACTGCATTTGTCAACTGACAAAATAACTAGACGACTAATATGAATTTAACCCACATAACACTTAGCAATAAAACAGAAATAAAAAACTTGCCTTTTTTCATTAACGTTACACACGAAAGCTAGATGCATATGTAAACAATGACAAAATGCTACTTTAAATTATACGGCATCATACTTGAAGAGTTAACGTAAAGATATACAAATAAACTGATTAATTAAAAACGATATTTACTTGCCTGAATCGAAATGTGCGCTGTATATCCTAGAGTTGCTTGTTGTTATCCAGCCTTCTCCTTCACTGCCGCAACACGGGTACGTTTCGCGGAAATCTACCGTTAAACACGTCTCAGAATGTTAGTACCGCCCCAGAGGGAGCACACAACCACCCAACGACAAGGATCTAATTTTAATTTAGACATTTAAGCAGGATGTTTGTATATATATGACCGCAATCCCACTGTTCATAAAGCGCTTCTCGCCATTGTTTTGAATGCGCTGGACCACTAACCGGAAACGTCCTGGGACCAACGACGTCACTTCCTTAAGCCGCTGAATAGCGCTTGAAATGGTCTATACTTAAATTAAAATTAAACCTAACATTAAAAAAATAATAATTAAAAAATAGAAACTGAAATAAAACTATTTTAAGCTCAATGAAAATATTGCAAAGACTAATAGAAAATAAAAGTACATAAAACGTGACTAAATTCTAAATTAAAATTGAAAACTAAACTGAACATGAAAACTGAGAATTAAACTAAAAATTTAATTAAAATTAAACTAAAGATAAACAGAAATATTTAAAACAAATTCTTAGCAATAGTAAAACTTAGGTAGAATAAAAACTAAAAATATAAAATCTATTTCAAAATATGAATAAATACTATAATGTAAACTAAAATAACACTTCACCCCGAGTATAAGCTGTGAATTAAATTTAATAATGATAAATTTTGATTAGCAGTTGGGTTTTGTTAAGCAAGACCTGGCAACCCTTGCATTCGGCCATTTAGATATTGCATTGGCAATATGCCTATTTAAAAATAACAAGAAATAACAAAAGCATATAACAAAAGTACTAATACTTAAATTAAAATGAATAATTAAAAACTTGAAACTGAAATAAAACAATTTTAAGCTAAAAAAATAAAAAATAAAATAGAAAACTAAACTGAACATGAAAACTGAGAAGTAAACCAAAATGACTAAACCTAAAATTATATAATTAAAAATAGTTAGCGGTTGGGGTGTTTTGTTTCGCAGACCTGGCAACCCTGCATTCCACCATTTAGTTTTGCATTAAAGTGCCCCTATTATGCCTTTTCAAATATGATATTTCATGTAGTGTGTCATGTAGCTGTATGTGAACATAAACTATCTGCAAAGTTGTGACGCTGATAGTGCACTATAAATAAAGTTTTTGTCTAACAAAAAAAAGAGTCGGCTCACATTCGCCTAAATGAGTCGTCAGCAATTCGAATCTTTTTTCTGTAACTGCCACACGTCACGAGCTACACATTTGCGTAATGTCCGCCCACGTTCAATTTCGCGAACAACTTGCCCGCCCACAAACAGTAGGCCTACCATTTTCACGTGGATTACGTCATGTCAAGAAGACGCCCGCGCTGTGAGAGTGAATTTGCTTTATATGCCCTTCCGAAAGATGAAACTATCAAGAATGAGTGGTTAACATTAATTTTTTCAACACCTCAGCAGTCCAATGCCAATCTTTTGTTGTGTTCGCGTCATTTTACTGATGACTGCTTTTCCAATCTTGGGGAGTAACGTTACAACGCGAGATTCACCAAACGCTTGGTTTTAAAAAATGGATCAGTGCCCAGTTTATTTGGACCGGCTTGCTCCTCTGAACTCCTACCTGTAAGTATGATTAATAATTGTATTTTCTAGCGATCGTTCAAAATACGTCTTTGTGTACGTTATGGTGTGTAACAACCCCGCACATGTCTTGGTAACCGGTTAACTTGCGTTTCTGTAGTTCTGTTGTTCAGCTGTGAGTGCAATGTAGTCTAAAAAGTCTTGTGATTGATGCAGCTTGATTGTCTGTCTGCCTTATTAGTTTAAGTAATGATAATGATAAACGATGGCTTAACGCAGTGTTATGGATTGTACAGTGTTGAAGTTCACAACGTAGAGGTGTGCCCGGTTCGCTTACAAAAGCAAATTGCAAGCACTTTCCACAGTTAACATATTACACCCACTGAGAAACATCCTGCTCCAGTCGTGCTTGCAAAACAGTTTCTTGTCGATGTGACACTTCAACAGTTTCATCGTCAGACTCCGGCTCGAATTGATAGGGTAAAATCGAGGCTATCTTTTCTATGCATTAACAGGTCTCCGCAGCTGTCATTCAGTTATGCCAATGGGCGTTTCGTTTTGCGCTGTAGCGGTAGACCAATCCAAAAGGACTGAACCATCTGACCAATCACAGCGGTGAGGGCTCACAGAAAGGAGGGGTTTAGAGAGACTGATTCTTCGAACTGCTTCAAACGAGTCGTTTACGAATCATTTAGAAACGGGGTAAAAATAAATCTAATTTTGGAGAAAACTAAAGTGTTTTTTGAACTTGCATACATGTAAACCTGTTTTAAGAGACTATTACAACAATATTAACTACCTTTAAAATGGCATAATAGGGGCACTTTAATACTCCTATTTGAAAATAACAAGAAATAACAAAAGCATATAACAAAAGTACTAATACTTAAATAAAATAAAATAAATAATAATTTAAAAATAGAAATTGAAATGAAACAATTTTAAGCTAAATTTAAATATTGCAAAAAAAAAAAAAATTAAAGTACATAAAAATGATAAAATTTTAACTTAAAATTGAAAAATAAACTGAACGTGAAAACTGAGAATTAAACCAAAATGACTAAACCTAAAAATAAAATTAAAAATTACAAGTTTTAAGTAGCAGTTGTAGTGGTTCTGTTAAGCAAGACCTGGCAACCCTTGCATTCTACTATTTAGTTTTGCATAGGTAATATGCCTATTTAAAAATAACAAGAAATAACAAAAGCATATGACAAAAGTACTAATACTTAAATAAAATAAATAATAATTTAAAAATAGAAACTGAAATAAAAAAAATTTAAGCTAAATTAAAATATTGTAAAAACTAATAAAAAATGACTAAATTCTAAATTAAAATTTAAAATAAGCTGTGAATTAAATTTAAACAAGACATTTTACAAGCATCTTAGACCTCAATGTGTTCATTTGTATAATCTTTGAAGCTGAGAATAAAAGGAGGTCTTAGTATGGTAAATCATTTGACATTTGCTACTGAATGAGTCTGATAAATGCTGCACTAAAATAGTCTGTAGGTTCCCTGCATTATGCAGCACAGCTGAGCAGAATCCACTGCAGTCTCCATTTATAAATCTTTCCACATCGTTATTCTTGGAAAATCTGAGCGCAGTTGGACGGAGAGGGCAGGAGGTGGATTTATTTCTGCCGGTTTCTCCAGCGAACACTTCAATTATCCAACAGTGCCAGATTCCACGTTCGTTTCAAACCCAAAACACATTCCGTAGATCAGCCCATCAGAACATCCTGACCATCCCAGCAGTCAGAGTTACACTCAGGGTTTCACATTTGTGACCCTGGACCACAAAACCAGTCTTAAGTCGCTGGGGTATGTTTGTAGCAATAGCCAAAAATACATTGCATGGGTCAAAATGATTGATTTTTCTTTTATGCCAAAAATCATTAGGAAATGAAGTAAAGATCATGTTCCATGAAGATTTTTTGTAAAATTCCTACTGTAAAGGTATCAAAATGTAATTTTTGATTAGTAATATGCATTGTTAAGAACCTAGTTTGGACAACTTTAAAGGTGATTTTCTCAGGATTTTGATTTTTTTGCATCCTCAGATTCCAGATTTTCAAATAGATGTATCTCAGCCAAATTCAAAAATTCAAAATCCTATCCTAACAAACCATACATCAATAGAAAGCTTATTTACTGAGCTTTCATATTCTATATACATCTCAGTTTTGTAAAATTTAACCTTATGACTGGTTTTGTGGTCCAGGGTCACATTTGTGCTTAGAGAAACCACAGAGAAACAATATCTAGTTTAACAATATCTCAGTTTACAGTAAGAGAAAACACGGATTATTTGACCATATTTCTAAAAATAATTGAAAATTGCATTTAAGTTAAAATCTCAGTTTTTATCTTTGCAAGTTTGTGTGAAAGTACTTAAACTTAAAAAAAAAAAAAGTTTTGGTAAAATCTAAATATTAGAGGAAAAGATAAATTATAAATGTTGCCTTAAAATAAGTTAATACAAACACTAAAATGGCAAAAACTAAAATAAATTTTTAAAGGCAAAAAAGCACTCAAAATGAAAAAACAAACAAATAAGCTTATTATATTAATAAATACCATAACTGTCTTTATATTAACTACTAATCATTTTTCGAAATTATTTTATGCAGTTAAAAATTAACTTTTTGGCTTTGCAAGTATAAGTAAGTAAAATAATGTAGTAATAAGTAAAATAAATGTAAAATATAATTTAATATATAAAAAAAATAAATGCATGAGATAAATTACAAACATGTAAATTGAAAAAAAAAAATATATATAAAATATAATATACCAATTACAGAAAAAAAATTGTGCATTTAAAAGTAAAATAAATACATTTAAATTGCTATAACATATTTTTCACTTTAAAGAAAACTATTTTAACAGCACTTTGCTTTTTTTATGTACATAAAGTTTAAATGAGAAAATATAAATATATAGAATCTTAAGTGCAAATTAGAAGTGTTTCCATGACAATTAACCAAGTTTTTTTTAACAGAAGTACTTAAATTGCTAAAAACTAATATAAATGTAAAGCTCAATATAGAAATATTTTTAAATGAAATAAGTGCATGACAAACTAACATGTAATCTCAAATAATGTAGTTTATCACATACTTAATGTACAGTAGTGATTATAGTAAGTTATATTTCGCAGCATGCCATTATAGACATGTTTAAAAAGGTCTGTATGTCTCTGTTGACAAAAAACTTCATTTTCTTTTCTTATTAAACCAGGATAGATGGATTTTAACATATAAAACTCTGTCTTTTCAATTAAGACAACTGTAAATTTCAACTGAAGTGTATAGTTTATAATGATCTGTGTGTTTGCACTGCCTCCTAGAGGAACAGCACTGCAATCTCAGAATGATCAGTAAAACAGAGAAATAATGTGAGCAAGGAGACATTCTTGATTAAAGTATTTAATGAATACAAAAGAAGAAATTATTTAAAGTTCAGTGCATAAAAATTACAAATGTGCCCAAAACCCTTTCATCCTCAAAACGATTTATAAACAAAAACCTGATTACATCGCAAACCAGCCATCCTAACATTATCAACAATGAACTTCTTTGTGTTTTTTGTCTGTAACATATCAACTGATGACCTTAATCAGTAAAATATTAAACTCTTAATTTGATGATCTGTGATTATGTTACAAGAAATCATGTTTGGAATAAAAATACAACACTGCTTTATATGAACTATGATACTGCAAACTATGAACAGACAGAGAGTGCAGTGATCAGGATGGCAGCACAAGCAAATACAGGAATAAACACCATAAATAAAAGACCAGAGAGAACCGAAGATCGGCAGGAGGATCGTCACACGCTAACAAACGTCACGTTCACTCCACGTCATCTTCCTCCAAACTCTGAGAACTTACTATCCGCTGTGAACAGGAAAAAAATCATCACGGTTAAAGCAACCGCTCGGCCAAAAATAAACATTAGCCCTCAGGCCATTCAAGTTTCTTCTTCAGATTTGGAGAAATGTAGCATTGCATCTCTTGCTCGCTTTGCAGCGAATGGGTGCCGTCAGAATGATAATCCAAACAGCTGATAAAAACATTACAATAATCCACAAGAAACAAATCCATTATTAGGATAAGATTTTAACTAAAATAGAAGTTTATAATCCTTAATAAGGCTTCTTTGAGTTGTCTCTCAAACAACTGATTAAAATCCAGCCTTATATTTGTTTTGGCCTGTAAACGGTAGTTGATCTGTGCCGATTTCTCTCCTGATTCAGAACAGAATTGGATTATGGACTAGTATTATAGTTAAAAACATTTTAATGATGGATTTGTTTTTTTAGACCTGGCAACCCTGGAAAAACATTGAGCAATTTTGGGGCAGTTGTGAGTTATAAAGTCAAACTCAATTCTGAGAAACAGTTGCAATTCTGGGAAATAAAGTCAGAATTGCAAGATATAAACTCAAAAATCTGACTTTTGTCCTCAGAATTGAGTTTGTGTCTCACAATTCTGACATTATAACAAGCAATTGTCAGATATAAACGTGCAATTCTGAGAACATATCTTTTTTCCCCACAAAATAGGAAAAAGTCAGAATATCGAGATTTTTTTTTCCCACAAAATTCTGACTATTTCTCACAATTGTGAGCTTGTCACGCAATTCTGAGAAAAAAAAAAGAAAAAAAAGAATCGGAACTGTGACTTATATGTGTTGCAATTCTGAATTTATAATTTGCAATTGCGAGTTTGTATCTCATAATTCAGAGAAAAATGCAACAGTGTTAGCCCAGGGTTCAATATGTACACTTTTTTTTTTAACCACGAACATCTAGTTATGGCTTGGCACATCAGAGCTTTTTTTTTTTTTTGCAACTTGCGGGTTTCTATCTGACAATTCTGACTTTTTTTCCGCAGAATTGTAAAATTAGATCACACAATTCTGACTTTACAACACACAATTGTGAGTTAATTCTAAATTGTCAGATATAAACTTAGAACATAGTCTTTTTTCCCTAGAAAAAAATTTGGACAAAAAAAAGTCCCTATTCTGAGACACTAACTCGCAATTGCAAGTTTGTTACAATTCTGACTTTATAATTTGCAATTGCGAGTTTGTGTCTCATAATTCAGAGAAAAATGCAACAATGCCGTTAACCCACGGTTCAATATATACTTTTTTTTTTAACCAAGATTATCTATTTGGTTCTGGCTTGGCACATCAGAGCTGTTTTTGGCCTGTAAACAGTAGTTGATCTGTGCAGATTTCTCTCCTGATTCAGACAAGAATTAGATTATGGACTTTTTAATGATGAATTATTCTTAGATCTGCCCACCCTGGAATTTTTTTTGTTTGTTTGTTGTTTTTTTTCAATTCTGAGAAATATTTGCAATTCTGGTAGAATTTTTTATTTTTTTTTCTTCAGAATTGTGAGTTTTATATCTCAAAACACTTTTTTCCCCTCAGAATGGCGAGTTTACATCTAACAATTTTGACTTTTTTCTTAGAATTGCGAGTTTGTATCTTACACTTCTGACTTTATAACACACTTTTCACAATTGTGAGTTCATCTCATAATTCAGAGAAAAATGCAACAATACTCCTAGAGAATAAGAAGCCACATAAGATCACAAAAGTTAGTTATTTACTTTTATTATTTACTCTGACTGAACTCTTATTTTTTTCTGTTGCTTAATTTGAGTACTGCATGTGGACAGAGGCATAACCAGGTTTTGCGAACTTTAGTGTGACCAATCATACCAGCCAACTTTTAGGTCAAAATGCGTATCCACTATGCAAAATGGGACAGGTTGGCAGGTCTGGTTTCTTACAAACACGTAGCTTTCGTCTTCACAATGTTAATTGATAGACTGGAGTGGTGTGGATTACTTGTGGATTATTGTGAAGTTTTTATCAGCTGTTTGGACTCTCATTCTGACGGCACCCATTCACTGCAGAGGATCCATTGGTGAGCAAGTGATTAAAAGCTACATTTCTCCAAATCTGATGAAGAAACAAACTCATCTACATGTAGGATGAGCACAACTATACCTTTAATATAGGTTTCTCCACTAACAGCATGTGTTGCGTAATGTCAATAACAGGTATTTGAATGTTCAAGAGGTGAAATAGCTAATAGTCACTGTGAAGACATGCAGCTTTGGAAAGTTCTTGGTTTTCTCTTGCATTCTTACTTGTCCCAGAAGCTACACAACAGAGCTCTTGGGGGGTTTAAAGAATGCGGGGATGGGCATGATATGCATGTTGAGCTCACCTGACTGATGGTTGGTAGTTTGGTGAGCAGCATCTGGAAGACAGGAGGAGGCAGAGTCTGCTGAAGCACCTGGAGGAGCTGCTGTGGTTGGCCGCAGACGGCGATGGCGTTGGTCAGGTGATCAACACCCTTCTCGTAGTCTCCTGAGGAACACATTTGGGCGTTTAACACTCTGTGGCGTGCAGAGTTGATTTAGAAAGCCTGTGGAAAAGATACTGAGATGGACATCTCACCCTGAGCCAGCAGCTCCTCGCCCAGCTGAATCTCATCCAGGAAAAACTTCTGCACGGCTGTGGCATCTTTAAGATCTGGCAGCTGAAAGATGAAGACAGACAATAGCATGCATATGATCACATTTTATTACCTTCACAAAGCTCTAGAGACGCTTTTTAAAAATGAGGTCCAATGACCAAAATAGAGTGCTAGGGAGTTTGCAGAGATGTTAACAGAACAATAAAGTAAAAAACATTAATAAAAGAGATCTGATTAACTAAGTCTCAAGTCGCTGGGGTATATTTGTAGCAATAGCCAAAAATACATTGTATGGGTCAAAATTATAGATTTTTCTTTTATGCCAAAAATCATTAGCATATTAAGTAAAGATCATGTTCCATGAAGATATTTTCTACCATACATATTTAAAAACTTGATTTTTGATTAGTAATATGCATTGCTAAGAACTTCATTTGGACAACTTTTAAGGCGATTTTCTCAATATTTAGATTTTTTTGCACCCTTAGATTCCAGGTTTTCCAATAGTTGTATCTCAGACACACATTGTCCTATTTTAACAAACAATATATCAATGGAAAGCTTATTTGCTCAAATTTCAGATGACGTAAGAAACTCAATTTTGAAATTTACACTTATGACTGGTTTTGTGGTCCAGGGTCACATATTTGATTTAAAATAAAATTAAATAATTTTTTAAAATAAATCAAACAAACTAAAATTGATTAGAACAAATTAAAAAGTATTAAAAGCAGAAAATAAATAAATCGGGTTTTTTTTGTTAGTTATTTATTCTAACTAAATTATTAAAATAAAATTAACTGATTAAAATAAGAAAAATCTAAACAAGAAAATACAATAAAACTGATTATAATAAACAATAAGACCTGATTAGCTAAATAATTTGATCAAAAAATATTGAAATCAATAAACAAAAGGATCAAATTAAGAAAAATAAGATCAAACTAAAGATTAAAACAAATTAGAAAGTACACAAAGCAGAAAATGAATAAAAATAGCTTAGAATAAATAACTGACAAAAAGATCTAACTAAACAATTAATATAAACTGTATTTATTAAAATAAGTACAAATCTAAATGAGAAAATACAATAAAACTGATAAACAATAAAAGGTGATTGGCTAAATCATTTGATAAAAAAATATTGAAATTAATTAAAAAAAGATCAAATTAAGAAAAATAAGATCAAACTAAAGATTAAAACAAATGAACAAGTATTCAAAGCAAAAAAAAGAATAAAAACGGCTTAGAATAACTAACAAAAAGATCTAACGAAATTATTAAAATAAGTGAAAAAATAAATGAGAAAATAATACAATAAAACTGACTACAATGAATAATAAACAATAAGACATGATTAGCTAAATAATTTGATTAATACAAATAAAATAAATCAAATAATAATGTAAAATTAATTTAAATTGCATAATGTCAAAAACAGGTATTTGAATGTTCAAGAGGTGAAATAGCTAATAGTCACTGTGAAGACATGCAGCTTTGGAAAGTTCTTGGTTTTCTCTTGCATTCTTACTTGTCCCAGAAGCTACACAACAGAGCTCTTGGGGGGTTTAAAGAATGCAGTGATGGGTATGATATGCATGTTGAGCTCACCTGACTGATTAAATAATAATACATTAAATTAAAATAAATAAATTAAATAAAAAGATTTAATTAGGATCAAAATAAGATCAAACTAACTAAATTTGCCTGAAAGGAAAAATTATTAGAACCAGAAAATGAATAAAAATGGCTTAGAATAAAAAAACAAAACAAATAATATTTAAATGAATTGAAAATAAAATGACGAAAATAAATGAATTATTTTTATTAATAAATACAATAAAACAGATTACAATAAAGAATAAACAATAAGACCTAATTGAATTTGATTAAAATAAAAAACAACAACATAATATTAGTACTATCTTACTAAATAAAATTAAATATATATATATAAAAAAAAATGCTTATAATATGATGGTGGTAGATTAGAAAATGAATAAAAACTGCTTAGAATAAATAATAATAAACAAACAATATAAAAAAACAGATTCAAATAAAAAATGATTTTATTGAAAAATCTAAATGAAAAAAAATTAAAATAAATACAATAAAACTGATTACAATAAAGAATAAACAATAAGTCCTGATTAGCTAAATTTGATTTTTTTTAAATATAAAAAAAATCAAATGAAGAGAAAATAAGAATCTAACTAAATTTATTAAAACAATTGAAAAATTATTTAAAACAGAAAATGTATAAAAACTACATTAAAATAAAATAAACTGATTACAATAAAAAATAATTTAGTACAATAAATGAAAAAAGAGAAAATACAATAAACTAATTACAATATTAAAATGATTTTAAAAATGAATAAAAAATATAAACAAATGCTTAAAAAAATAACAGTAAAGTATGATAGTGGTAATAATATAATAATGACATATAATAAATGTAACATAACACAATCTAAATATTTTCCAATGAATACCTGACACATTTATAATATTATTTTTTTCATAGCATAAAACTATGAATGCATTTTACATTTAAAAAAAACTTTTTAATTTATTGCTTAAAATGTTTATATTTTAATGATATTTAGGGGTCTGTGGCATTTATTGTCTAAAAGGTCCTGCTATAGAGAAATATCTTCTGTATTAATGACAACATTCATAAACATGATCAGATGTTTGACCTACTTGAGCATGTCCAGATTTGTTTTGAGCAACTCTCTGCTTCTTCCTCCCTAAAAATAAAAGAAAGAAAATAGATATCTGTATTTATTTCATATTTTATATACATTAAATGCACACATACATATCCATTATCCAAGAAGCTGGCTGCAAGTTGAATCGAATCTTGAATCGGACACACCAAGGGCCCTGTCCCAAATGAAACACTTCACGTGCACTAGCGTCAAAATATGCGTTTTAGCGGCCTATAAAGCCCAGAATGATTCGATTCAGCCAATGTGATTCTTTTTCATCTGTAACACTTAAACTCAGACTATATTTGCACTTGATGTCGTAATTTATATTGATTAATCGCAGTTATGTGATAATGAAAGTACGATCACCTTATGACTCACAGTGAACCGTTCAATTCAAACGAACCGATTCAGTGAATCATTCAAACGTGCAACACACCGGAGGTCAAGATACAGTCTATTATCTCAACGTGACTGACCTGCTAGTAATTACCAAGACATCGTGCTGTAATCTAAACACCAGCTCATTACAGTAAAACTAATCAGTCTTACGTAGCCAGCGCTTTAGGCTCTAACGTTAGTAATCTGTGAGCTAGTCTTGCTAACGTTAGATCTTAGGACTCACGTTCACGCAGTCTGGTTTTGAAGTTCGGATCGCTGCGTCGTTTTCTGTCGAAATAGATACAGTACCCGATAAAGATCGCGCCGCACACGCCCGCAGCGATCGCGGTCGGTTTGCCGCCCATCATCGCGCCGCCGTTACCGGAGGTCTTCCGCTGCGACTGCTGCTCCTGCAAGGCACGTGCTCACAGAGCGGCGGAAGGACCCCGCTGATGACGAAAGCACTGTGGGAGTGTTCGCTGCAGACGCCTGAAAGATTGAAACCTCTTCAAGAAATAAGGTTAAAATGCTTTTATTTTTGTAATTTAGCTGCGTTCTGTTTTTTCTCTATTCTGATTTATTTTTGTAGGCACAATTGTATAATATTTATTTTTTGCACTGAACGAAGATGCGGGTATGAAGTAAATGTTTATTTGATTAAAAAACACACCATACATTATATACACACACACACACACACACTGTAGTCATTGTAGTCCCTGATGTATGGTTTTGTTAGGATAGGACAATATTTGGCTGAGATACATCTATTTGAAAATCTGAAATCTAAGGGTGCAAAAAATCTAAATACTGAGAAAATCACCTTTAAAGTTGTACAAATTAAGTTCTTAACAATGCATATTACTAATCAAAAATCACATTTTGATATGTTTACAGTAGGAATTTTACAAAGAATCATCATGGAACATGATCTTTACTTAATTTCCTAATGATTTTTGGCATAAAAGAAA
>NC_133362.1:5683037-5691745 GCF_049309525.1 Garra rufa | reverse complement strand
GTGAACGCCGTGACATGTGCTCCAGGGGTTTGGTGACGCCCATCCTGCTGCTCATCTGAGGTCAAAGTTGACTTCTGATTAAATAAAACAAGAAGATGTGGGGGTAGCAGTCGTTTCAAAATGCTAATGTCATTTGGGTTTTGTTAAAATCTGTATTAAGTCTTTATTATTGGATGCTCAAGGTGCACCAAGTTTTTTATTTTATTTTATTTATTTACCACTTTGTAATGGGCTCCTTCAGTCAATAAAGAGGTGGAAACATCAGGGCCTGAAGAAGTCATTAAAATCAAATAAAAAATATATTTTTATTTTATTTTATTGTTTTATTTTATTTTATTCACCACTTTGTAATGGCTCTTTCAGTCAATAAAGAGCTGGAAACATCAGGGCCTGAAAAAGTCATTGAAATCAATAAAAAATATATATTTTTATTGTATTTTATTTTTTATTTTACATCAGGGCCTGAAAAAGTCATTAAAATCAATAAAAATATTTTATTTTATTATTTTATTTTATTTGACATCAGGGCCTGAAAAAGTCATTAAAATCAATAAAAAAATATTTTATTTTATTTTATTTTATTCACCACTTTGTAATGGGCATCTTCAATCAATAAAGAGCAGGAAACATCAGGGCCTGAAAAAGTCATTGAAATCTAAATTTTTTTTATTTTATTATTTTATTTTATTTTATTTACAACAATGTCATGGGTATTAAGTCTTTATTATTGGATGCTCAAGGTATACCAAGTTTTTATTTCATTTTATTTTAAATCAGGGCCTGAAAAAGTATTTAAACTCAATAAAAAAAATATTTATTTTATTTAATTTTAGTTTATTTTATTGTATTTCATTTTATTTTACATCAGGGCCCGAAAAGGGCCTGAAAAATGAATTAAAATCAATTAAAAAAATAAAAATATTTTATTTTATTCACCACTTTGTCATGGGCTCCTTCAGTCAATAAAGAGCTGGAAACATCAGGGACTGAAAAAGTCATTAAAATCAATAGAAAAATATATATATATTTTTTTATTTATTTTACTTTTTATTTTACATCAGTGCCAGAAAAAGGCCTGAAAAAGTCATTAAAATCAATAAACTTTGTTAAATTCATGATGTGTTTTTTCTTAATAATGCCCAACTATAAAATATTCATATTATGTTTGCATCTATTCCAAATTCAGTATTTATGAAATTAGGCTACTTTTCAAAGTTTTAGGCAAAGAATTGTTTTAAAGACGTCTATTCTGCTTACCCAGGATGCATTAATTTGATCAAAAATTCAGTAAAAACTGTAAAATTGTGAAATATTATTACACTTTAAAATAACCCTTTTCTAGTTTGCATATATTATAGAATGTAATTTATTTTTGTGATCACAGTTAAATTTTCAGCAGCCATTACTTGCTTCTAAATGATCATGTGACACTGACGACTGGATTAAAGATGCTGAAAATGTAGCTTTGAGCACAGGAATAAATTACATTTTAAAATGTATTAAAACAGAAAACACTTATTTTAAATTCTAATAATATTTCAGAATATTTACAGTTTTTTAATGTATTTTTAATCAAATAAATTGTGCCTTTGTTAGCAGTAGAGACCAATTTCAAAACATTCAAATATTAATTATTGTGAATTAGTATGTATTCTTAGTAATACTCTGAAGTGGAACAGTGATATGTTTGCATAAAATAATGAATTAATTTGAAGTTATAAATAAACCTGTTTGTCTAGCAATCATTTCTTCAAGCGTAAAGCTTTTGTTTTGCCAATGGAGACAAACGACTTGCTGACAAAAACGACATCAAATGAGGTTTTCAGTGCTAAACTCTCATTGACGTGATCATTCATCCTCTGTTTCTCTTTTCATTTTCTAAAGGTCATCTCTCCAGACTGTCATGAAGAAGTGACATTGAAGAAAGACAACGTTTTTGTTCGCTCCTTCAAAGACGGAAAATTGTGAGTAACTTTCAAACGAAGTTATTTTAGTCCGTGCTTCTACTTTTAGCTCTTGAGGTGCAAAAAAATCAAGCTATGAAAGCATCACTTGTGCTTTTATTTCTCAGCACTGTCTCTATTTACTGCTGTGATTTTACAAATCATCCTTTAAACGAGGCAGAAAGGAGAACAGTAAAAAATGGGGAAAGACGTCACCGCTGGGTGTAAAGTAATAGAAGAGCTGCTGACATTTCTACAGGGATAGTCAGAGAATATTGTTGTTAAATGGCCGTCTCAGATTAACCTTCTGAAACCAATTTATACTGCCGTTGCTGAAGGGACAACTGCAGAAACACTCTTACTCAAGCGTTATGCTTAGAAATGTCATGTCTTATGGAGATATTTGTGTTAAACCTGTGAGAACCGCCATTATACAGAGCTTCTGATGATTTAATAAATAGAGAACATTTATAATGTCATCACAAAACTTATGATATATATATATATATTTTTTTTTTTCCACCAAGGCTGCATTTATTTGATAAAAAATGCAGTAAAATCAGTACAATTGTGAAATGTTTAAATATACAGGTCCTTTTAAAAAAATTAGCATATTGTGATAAAGTTCATTATTTTCTGTAATGTACTGATAAACATTAGACTTTCATATATTTTAGATTCATTACACACAACTGAGGTAGTTCAAGCCTTTTATTGTTTTAATATTGATGATTTTGGCATACAGCTCATGAAAACCCCAAATTCCTATCTCAAAAAATTAGCATATTTCATCCGACCAATAAAAGAAAAGTGTTTTTAATACAAAAAAAAGTCAACCTTCAAATAATTGTTCAGTTATGCACTCAATACTTGGTCGGGAATCCTTTTGCAGAAATGACTGCTTCAATGCGGCGTGGCATGGAGGCAATCAGCCTGTGGCACTGCTGAGGTGTTATGGAGGCCCAGGATGCTTCGATAGCGGCCTTAAGCTCATCCAGAGTGTTGGGTCTTGCATCTCTCAACTTTCTCTTCACAATATCCCACAGATTCTCTATGGGGTTCAGGTCAGGAGAGTTGGCAGGCCAATTGAGCACAGTAATACCATGGTCAGTAAACCACTTACCAGTGGTTTTGGCACTGTGAGCAGGTGCCAGGTCGTGCTGAAAAATGAAATCTTCATCTCCATAAAGCTTTTCAGCAGATGGAAGCATGAAGTGCTCCAAAATCTCCTGATAGCTAGCTGCATTGACCCTGCCCTTGATAAAACACAGTGGACCAACACCAGCAGCTGACATGGCACCCCAGACCATCACTGACTGTGGGTACTTGACACTGGACTTCAGGCATTTTGGCATTTCCCTCTCCCCAGTCTTCCTCCAGACTCTGGCACTTTGATTTCCGAATGACATGCAAAATTTGCTTTCATCCGAAAAAAAAGTACTTTGGACCACTGAGCAACAGTCCAGTGCTGCTTCTCTGTAGCCCAGGTCAGGCGCTTCTGCCGCTGTTTCTGGTTCAAAAGTGGCTTGACCTGGGGAATGCGGCACCTGTAGCCCATTTCCTGCACACGCCTGTACACGGTGGCTCTGGATGTTTCTACTCCAGACTCAGTCCACTGCTTCCGCAGGTCCCCCAAGGTCTGGAATCGGTCCTTCTCCACAATCTTCCTCAGGGTCCGGTCACCTCTTCTCGTTGTGCAGCGTTTTCTGCCACACTTTTTCCTTCCCACAGACTTCCCACTGAGGTGCCTTGATACAGCACTCTGGGAACAGCCTATTCGTTCAGAAATTTCTTTCTGTGTCTTGCCCTCTTGCTTGAGGGTGTCAATGATGGCCTTCTGGACAGCAGTCAGGTCAGCAGTCTTACCAATGATTGCGGTTTTGAGTAATGAACCAGGCTGGGAGTTTTTAAAAGCCTCAGGAATCTTTTGCAGGTGTTTAGAGTTAATTAGTTGATTCAGATGATTAGGTTAATAGCTCGTTTAGAGAACCTTTTCATGATATGCTAATTTTTTGAGATAGGAATTTTGGGTTTTCATGAGCTGTATGCCAAAATCCTCAATATTAAAACAATAAAAGGCTTGAACTACTTCAGTTGTGTGTAATGAATCTAAAATATATGAAAGTCTAATGTTTATCAGTACATTACAGAAAATAATGAACTTTATCACAATATGCTAATTTTTTGAAAAAGACCTGTATAAGTTGAAATAAGATGAATAAGTTGAAATAAGCTGAATAGGTTGGACAAGTTGAGTAAGTTGAATAAGTTGAAATAAGTTGAATAAGTTGAAATAAGTTGAATCAATTGAAATAAGCTGAATAAGTTGAAATAAGATGAATAAGTTGAAATAAGCTGAATAGGTTGAAGCAAGTTGAAATAAGTTGAATAAGTTGAAATAAGTTGAATAAGTTGAAATAAGCTGAATAGGTTGAACAAGTTGAATAGGTTGAAACAAATTGAAACAAGTTTAGCAAGTTGAATAAGTTTAAATAAGTTGAATAAGTTGAAAAGCTGAATAGGTTGAACAAGTTGAATAAGTTGAAATAAGATGAATAAGTTGAAATAAGTTGAATAAGTTGAGCCAAGTTGAACAAGTTGAAATAAGTTGGAATAAGTTGAATAAGTTGAAATAAGCTGAATAAGTTGAAATAAGTTGAATAAGTTGAGCCAAGTTGAACAAGTTGGAATAAGTTGAACAAGTTGAAATAAGTTGAATAAGTTGAGCCAAGTTGAACAAGTTGGAATAAGTTGAATAAATTGAAATAAGTTGAATAAGTTGAGCCAAGTTGAACAAGTTGAAATAAGTTGGAATAAGTTGAATAAGTTGAAATAAGCTGAATAAGTTGAAATAAGTTGAATAAGTTGAGCCAAGTTGAACAAGTTGGAATAAGTTGAATAAATTGAAATAAGATGAATAAGTTGAAATAAGTTGAATAAGTTGAGCCAAGTTGAACAAGTTGAAATAAGTTGGAATAAGTTGAATAAGTTGAAATAAGCTGAATAAGTTGAAATAAGTTGAATAAGTTGAGCCAAGTTGAACAAGTTGGAATAAGTTGAACAAGTTGAAATAAGTTGAATAAGTTGAGCCAAGTTGAACAAGTTGAAATAAGCTGAATAAGTTGAAATAAGCTGAATAAGTTGAAATAAGCTGAATAAGTTGAAATAAGCTGAATAGGTTGAACAAGTTGAATAAGTTGAAATAAGATGAATAAATTGAGCCAAGTTGAGTAAGTTGAAATAAGTTGAATAAATTGAAATAAGCCGAATCAGTTGAAATAAGATGAATAAGTTGAAATAAGTTGAATAAATTGAAATAAGCCGAATCAGTTGAAATAAGATGAATAAATTGAAATAAGATGAATAAGTTGAATAAGTTGAGCCAAGTTGAAATAAGTTGGAATAAGTTGAATAAGTTGGAATAAGTTGGAATAAGTTGAGCCAAGTTGAACAAGTTGAATAAGTTGAAATAAGTTGAATAAATTGAAATAAGCCGAATCAGTTGAAATAAGATGAATAAGTTGAAATAAGCTGAATAAGTTGAACAAGTTGAATAAGTTGAAATAAGCTGAATAGGTTGAACAAGTTGAATAAGTTGAAATAAGTTGAATAAATTGAAATAAGCCGAATCAGTTGAAATAAGATGAATAAGTTGAAATAAGTTGAATAAGTTGAATAAGTTGGAATAAGTTGGAATAAGTTGAATAAGTTGAAATAAGCTGAATAAGTTGAGCCAAGTTGAACAAGTTGGAATAAGTTGAACAAGTTGAAATAAGTTGAATAAGTTGAGCCAAGTTGAACAAGTTGAAATAAGCTGAATAAGTTGAAATAAGCTGAATAAGTTGAAATAAGCTGAATAAGTTGAAATAAGCTGAATAGGTTGAACAAGTTGAATAAGTTGAAATAAGATGAATAAATTGAGCCAAGTTGAACAAGTTGGAATAAGTTGAATAAGTTGAAATAAGCTGAATAAGTTGAGCCAAGTTGAACAAGTTGGAATAAGTTGAATAAGTTTAAATAAGTTGAATAAGTTTAAATAAGCTGAATAAGTTGAAATACGATGAATAAGTTGAAATAAGCTGAATAGGTTGAACAAGTTGAATAAGTTGAAATAAGTTGAATAAATTGAAATAAGCCGAATCAGTTGAAATAAGATGAATAAGTTGAAATAAGCTGAATAAGTTGAACAAGTTGAATAAGTTGAAATAAGATGAATAAATTGAGCCAAGTTGAACAAGTTGAATAAGTTGAAATAAGCTGAATAGGTTGAACAAGTTGAATAAGTTGAAATAAGTTGAATAAATTGAAATAAGCCGAATCAGTTGAAATAAGATGAATAAGTTGAAATAAGCTGAATAAGTTGAACAAGTTGAATAAGTTGAAATAAGATGAATAAATTGAGCCAAGTTGAACAAGTTGAATAAGTTGAAATAAGCTGAATAGGTTGAACAAGTTGAATAAGTTGAAATAAGTTGAATAAATTGAAATAAGCCGAATCAGTTGAAATAAGATGAATAAGTTGAACAAGTTGAATAAGTTGAACAAGTTGAATAAGTTGAAATAAGCTGAATAGGTTGAACAAGTTGAATAAGTTGAAATAAGTTGAATAAATTGAAATAAGCCGAATCAGTTGAAATAAGATGAATAAGTTGAAATAAGTTGAATAAGTTGAACAAGTTGAATAAGTTGAAATAAGATGAATAAATTGAGCCAAGTTGAACAAGTTGAATAAGTTGAAATAAGCTGAATAGGTTGAACAAGTTGAATAAGTTGAAATAAGTTGAATAAATTGAAATAAGCCGAATCAGTTGAAATAAGATGAATAAGTTGAAATAAGCTGAATAGGTTGAACAAGTTGAATAAGTTGAAATAAGATGAATAGGTTGAAACAAGTTGAACAAGTTGAAATAAGTTGAAAAGTTTAAGCTTAAAGTTGGTAGATTGATTGATAGCACATTACTGGCATGTTTCTAGCATGACTAGCATGCTGTTAGCGTGTGAAAATAATGTGGATAAAAATTGTACTCTGAACCCCACATGGATTTACATAAACCGCGAAATTCAAAAAGCGTTAGGTTGTGTCCCGTGCTCCCCTACACCTCGGCACATAGCAGCTTTTAGACATTGTTTTGTTTTTTGTTATACGTCAGAAATGACAAGGAGACAGCTTCCCATCCCACAATACAAAGCCAATGGAGAGCGTTGGATTGTTTCCCCCCCGGTGGGCGTGGCCTAAATGTGCTCTGTCTCTGTTTCTTTTGAGCATTTTAACAGTGAAGGGCTTGTGAATTGCACAGGTTACCTGTAGAGTTTGGTTTCTGTACACGTGTAGGTGCACATCTTCACTGCTCCCTCTAGTGTCTGCTTCAGCATAGTAATGACATCACTGCCCCTTGTGGATTAATAAATATTCATGAACAGAGACATGTCTGCTAGCTAATAATGACCTCTTAATTCACTCAATAAAGAACCTGCTGAAGGTGTTTGGACACTTTAGGACTTCATAAACACACTAAAAAACACCAAAACAGCAGCTGATTCAGGGCATTGAGAAAACATCTGCAGAGTTTGAGCACAGATAAACATATTATAGTTAAATGCAATAAAAAAATGTAATTGATACTGAATTGACAAGCATTGTGGCTTTTAAAGTCAATAGTCTAACAGCTGTGTGTTCAATTATGATTAGTATTTATTAATTATGATGGTTATGTATTATGTGTTTTTTTTTATGTGATGAATCACTGCTAACAGTGTTTTATTTTGTCTTCTAGTTACACAGTTTTGCGGAAAGACATTCGAGAGCTGGATGAAGACAAAGCTCCTAAAGCAGACGCTGGACTCAAACCAGGTGAGAATACGTCTGTGATGTATATTTAGGCGTGATTATTATTATAAACTAAACTAAAATCATCAAAAAAATTTTATTGCTTGAAATAAAATGAAAACATTTACTGAAATAAAATATTTAAAATGTATAAATATAAAAAATATATTTTTAATAAGAAAATTAACTTATTTTAGTAAGTCTTTTTTTTAAGTAGTAAAATAACTAAAACTACAAATAAAAAATTATAAAAAATATTAATATTTAAAAAACTATTAATATTTAAAAATAAAACTATAAATAAAAAACCTTTTAAAAAAGTAAGTAAATATAAAGAAGTAAAAATTACATAAAAGAAAACAACAAAATGACCAAAACTAAAAGTAAAATTAAAATGAAAACAGAAAATGCAACAATAAATCTAATTCAAAATGTTAACAAAAACTATAATAGTTTATTTTTATCATTTGAAATGTGCTGTTATTTAAAGTGACATGTATAATGCATGTAAAAACATTTCCCCACACACTGCTAGTTTTAATTTGTCTTTAAAAAATATTATATTTTAATATATTACATTTTTATTTTTAATCCAAAAAATAAATAAACTTATTTTAGCAAGTTGCAAAGGCAACATTTGTCATTTTTGTTTTAAGTAGTAAAATAACTCAAACTAAACTAAAACTACAAATGAAAAAAATATAAAATATTCTTAATATTTAAAAAACTATTAATATTTAAAAAATAAAACTATAAATAAAACACTTTTAGTAAAAATGACAAGAAAAACAACAAAACCAGACAACCAAAACTTTAAGTAAAATTAAAATGAAAACAGAAAGTGCAACAATAAATCAAATTCAAAATGTTAACAAAAATTATAATTATTATTATTTTTTTTTAATTTTTATTATCTGAAATGTGCTGTTACTTATATG
>NC_133362.1:5665537-5678037 GCF_049309525.1 Garra rufa | reverse complement strand
TTGGACAGCACAACTGTTTTTAACATTGATAATAATCAGAAGTGTTTTTGAGCAGCAAATCAGATATTAGAATGATTTCTGAAGGATCATGTGACACTGAAGACTGAAGTAATGATGCTGAAAATTCAGCATTGATCAAAGAAATAACTTTAATTTTTAAATATATTTCTACAGTTTTTACAGTATTTTTAATCAAATAAATGCAGACTTGGTAAGCAGAAGAGACTTCAATAAAATATTTTTTTTTCTGATCATAAACTTTTGATTGAAAGTGTGTATTTGTAAAGATATTGTTCCCCTTAATAGCTTCAAGCTACTGATCAAAAGTAGTTAAGTACACTGTAGTCTAGCGAACTAGTTTTTAAAGACATCTGAATGACACCCAACTTTCTGTGTTTGTATTTCCTGTGTGCAGGAGGAAGTAGAGCCATTCCCCGAAGAGAAGGACAACTTCCTACAGCAGCTTTACAAATTTATGGAGGATAGAGGTGAGCAGTGTTGTTTTTGTAGTATTCAGTAATATTTGCTTTTATTTTATTTTTTTTTATTTTAGTCATTTTGTTATGTGCTTTAATTTATATTTATTTCTGTTTGAGTAATTTTAGTGCTTCAACTTGACACTTATTTCAGTTTTTCTAGTATGCATCTAATATTTATTTATTTATTTTTTATTTATTTTATTTTTTTTTTATTGATCAGCAACCATTAAAAAGCATATTACTAATCAAGATCACAACAGAAAAGCTGATGATAATAACGACAATAATAAAAAAATAGTAACAGAAACGTATCAAAAGAAAAAGAGAAAATACATACAGAATATTTATCATAACACATATAACTAAATAAATAAATAAATAGAGGTATGTAGATTTATATTTAATTTTCCCTTTTTTATTTTATTTTATGATTTATCATTTTTAATAGTTTTAGTTAGCAATAACAAACACTGGAGGTGAGGAGAATGCATAATGTTATATTTACCTTGAATGCATACTAAGTCACTTCGGATACACTGCAAAAAATTATTTTCATACTTAGACTTTTTGTTTTGTTTCCAGCCAAAATATCTAAAAATTCTTAAATCAAGAAGGATTTTCTAGACGAGGAAAAATTCTAAATTAAGTGAGTTTTTGCTGAGTACAAGCAAAATAATCTGCCACTGAGGTAAATTCAAATAGAAAACAAGATTATTTTTGATATCCCATTGGCAGATTATTTTGCTTGTTTCAAGCAAAAACGCACTTAATTTGGCTTGTTTTATCTGAAAACAACAAAATAATTTTTACATGTCTAAAAAAAACCTCCTTGATTTAAGAATTTTTAGATATTTTGGCTGGAAACAAAACAAAAAAAATCTAAGTAAAAAGAGCATCTGCCTGAATGCATTAATGTTTGCATTTCACATTTGAAACTGACTAGCTTTTTCACTTTTCTCCTCAGGAACTCCCATCAATAAGCGACCAGTGCTGGGCTACAGGAATCTGAACCTTTTCAAGCTCTACAGGCTGGTGAATAAGCTCGGAGGATTTGACAATGTGAGTTTTATTTCTGATCTTGACACTGCTGCTGCTCTGTCTGCGTTAGCTCTGACTCGACGTCTTCCTCCCTGTGTTTCAGATCGAGAGCGGATCTGTCTGGAAGCAGGTGTATCAGGATCTGGGCATCCCCGTGCTCAACTCCGCAGCCGGTTACAACGTCAAATGCGCCTACAGAAAGTACGTAGATCCTTTATAAACCCCTGATGACAATGACAGCAAACCTTGAGCTGCTCAGCAGTGCTGTTTCAGGTGTAAAAAAAGTTTAGAAGAACAAGCACTGAATGCACCTGTTCTGTCTGTAAGCAGGGAGCTGTTGCAAAATATAGCATATGTGACCCTGGACCACAAAACCAGTCATAAGGTTAAATTTGACAAAACTGAGATGTATACATAATATGAAAGCTCAATAAATAAGCTTTCTATTGATGTATGGTTTGTTAGGATAGGACAATATTTGGCCGAGATACATCTATTTGAAAATCTGGAATCTGAGGGTGCAATGAATCAAAAAGACTGAGAAAATCACCTTTAAAGTTGTCCAAATTAGGTTCTTAACAATGCATATTACAAATCAAAAATTACATTTTGATATGTTTACAGTAGGAATTTTACAAAAAATCTTCATGGAACATGATCTTTACTTAATTTCTTAATGATTTTTGGCATAAAAGAAAAATCAAAAATTTTGACCCATGCAATGTATTTTTGGCTATTGCTACAAATATACCCCAGCGACTTAAGACTGCTTTTGTGGTCCAGGGTCACATATGTCTTTCGTTATTTCACCCCCCTTTCAGAATCTGCAAAATATCTAAAAATTCTTAAATCAAGAAGGATTTTCTAGACAAGTGAAAATTCTAAATTAAGTGAGTTTTTGTTGAGTACAAGCAAAAAAATCTTATTTCAAACAGAAAACAAGATTATTTTTGATATCCCATTGGCAGATTATTTTGCTTTTTTCAAGCAAAAACGCACTGAATTTGGCTTGTTTTATCTGAAAACAACAAAATAATTTTTACTTGTCTAAAAAAACCTTGATTTAAGAATTTTTAGATATTTTGGCTGGAAACAAAACAAAAAATGTAAAGTGTAAATGTTCAAGTGTAAAAAAAATTTAGAAGAACAAGCGCTGAATGCACCTGTTCTGTCTGTAAGCAGGGAGCTGTTGCAAAATATGGCATATGTCTTTCGTTATTTCACCCCCCTTTCAGAATCTGCAAAATATCTAAAAATTCTTAAATCAAGAAGGATTTTCTAGACAAGTGAAAATTCTAAATTAAGTGAGTTTTTGTTGAGTACAAGCAAAATAATCTGCCACTGAGGTAAGCAAAAAAATCTTATTTCAAACAGAAAACAAGATTATGTTTGATATCCCATTGGCAGATAATTTAGCTTTTTTTCAAGCAAAAACGCACTGAATTTGCCTTGTTTTATCTGAAAACACAAAATAATTTTTACTTGTCTAAAAAAACCTTGATTTAAGAATTTTTAGATATTTTGGCTGGAAACAAAACAAAAAATGTAAAGTGTAAATGTTCAAGTGTAAAAAAAATTTAGAAGAACAAGCACTGAATGCACCTGTTCTGTCTGTAAGCAGGGAGCTGTTGCAAAATATAGCATATGTCTTTCGTTATTTCACCCCCCTTTCAGAATCGGCAAACTGTTCATTGTTTTACCAAAATGCATGTTATTTTTATTTATTTAGTACTGACCTGAATAAGACATTTCCCCAAAAAGATGTTTACATATAGTCCACAAGAGAAAATAACAGTTTGAAAGTTTCCTTGCAGTGTTGGAGTAACGCATTACAAGTAATGCAAGTTACGTAATAATATTACTTTTTCCAAGTAACGGCAAAGTAATGCATTACTTTTTAATTGACATGAAAATATCTGAGTTACTTTTTTTTACATAAGTAACGCCAGTTGCTTTTTCCCCCATTTATTGATTAAAAGCTCTCCTGTCCTCATGTTGAGCGAAATTGTGAGTAAGATGTTACTTTAGTTCTAGAATAAATGTGAACATGCATTAATTCATCTCACTCGCTAAAAAAAAAAAAGATACAGTATTCTTCAAAATAAATAAAAACCTGCAATAATTAAATTATTAAATGATACAATTATCCTTTATGTATTTAATCCCATTTTATAAACCGATGTCTTTGCTGCCGACCTTCGACCATCCAATTCATCCATACTAATAAGCAAAAACTACTCAAGATAATCTAACATTTGTTTTCCT
Organism: Garra rufa; assembly: GCF_049309525.1. Classification (NCBI taxonomy): domain Eukaryota; kingdom Metazoa; phylum Chordata; class Actinopteri; order Cypriniformes; family Cyprinidae; genus Garra; species Garra rufa. The sequence continues at coordinate 5,674,255 of NC_133362.1, read as the reverse complement.
TTTATTATGGCTGAAGAGTTTACTTTTTTTCTTCTGCGGTCTGCTGTACAGAAGTGAATTAATTTTTCTCTAAGCCTGAGGCTTTTGGTGTGAAAAGGCTTTTACATTTGACAAAAATAGACGGTTTTATATTAAAAACAAACAAGCAAACCCTGCCCAGATTTAAAAAGTAACACAAAAGCAACATAACGCATTACTTTGCATAAAAAGTAACTAACGTAACGTAATTAGTTACTTTTTTAGGGAGTAACTCAATATTGTAATGCATTACTTTTAAAAGTAACTTTGCCCAACACGGGTCGCTTGTTTGTCCTGAACAGTTAAACTGCCCGCTGTTCTTCAGAAAAATCCTTCAGGTGCCACAAATTCTTTGGTTTTCCAGCATTTTTGTGTATTTGAACCCTTTTTGACAATGACTGTATGATTTTAAGATCCATTTTTTCACACTGAGGGCAACTGAGGGACTCATATGCAACTATTACAGAAGGTTCAAATGCGGGGGTGAAAACTTTTGAACAGAATGGAGATGTGTGCATTTTTCTTATTTCTTATTTTGCCTAAATATCATACAGAAGCTACAGAAGATACTTGCATGTTTCCCAGAAGACAAAAAAAGTTAAATTTACCCTGATCTTCAAATTCAAAAAGTTTTCACCCCCCGGCTCTTAATCAGTGAGTGTTTGAACCTTCTGTTATAGTTTCATATGAGTCCCTCAGTTGTCCTCAGTGTGAAAAGATGGTTCAAATACACAAAAATGCTGGAAATCCCAAAAATTTGTGGGACCTGAAGGATTTATCTGAAGACCAGCAGGCAGTTTATCTGTTCAGTTCAAACAAGGGACTCATGAACAACTATCACTGAACAGAAAGCACAGCTGTGGATCATTCAGATAACAACACAGTATCTCTTGTGGACTATATGTAATCATCTTTTATGTGAAATATCTTATTCAGGTCAGTACTAAATAAACAACAACATGCATTTTGCTAAAATAAATATCATTTAGCAAATTTTTGACCCCAACTCTAAGTCACGCATACTTGTTAGCAATTAGGAGCTTAAGATGCAGCGATGTTACGTTAAGTGTAGTATTGCCATCTGATCGATACTGGATGTGCTAATGTGTGTTGTTGAACCTCCTGCAGGTATCTGTATGGCTTTGAGGACTACTGCACCTCCACGGGAATCACGTTTCGCATGGATTTGCCGTATAAGACCGGCGAGAAGACGAGCTCAAAGAGCGAGGTGAAAGCAGAGGAAACAGCCAGCGGCGGAAACGCTGTCTCTTTAAGCACATCAAGCGCAGGAGAAGAACAGAAAGCCCTCAAAGAACCAGAGACCTCCAGCACACCGCATGTGGTCAAGGTATTGAAAATATAATCTTAGGATGTCTGATATGGCATACTACTCATCTACTCATATTGCTATTTTTAATTTATATTGTGACATTGAAACAAAACATGACTTAAAATATTTTTTTTTTCATATTAAACATTCCATTAATTATATACACTATATTGCCAAAAGTATTGGGACACCCTCTTCTACTGAACAGGTTTGACTACTTTAGTAATTTTCATGAGTACAAATCGTAACATTTAAGCATATAATGATATTTTAGAGAATTGTGTGCTTCTAATTTTATAGCAACAGTTTGGACAGGACCCTTTCTATTCATGACAATGCCTCTGTGTCTAAGGCAAGGTTCAAATCAAATTCTTAAAAGAACTTAAAGGTGCCATAGAATGCATTGAGAGAATATTTTAAATTGTTCTCTGATATCTACATAGAAGGTATATGTGACCCTGGACCACAAAACCAGTCATAAGGTTAAATTTTACAAAACTGAGATGTTTACATCATATGAAAGCTCAATAAATAAGCTTTCTATTGATATATGGTTTGTTAGGATAGGACAATATTTGGCCGAGGTACATCTATTTGAAAATCTGGAATCTGAGGATGCAAAAAAATCAAAATACTGAGAAAATCACCTTTAAAGTTCTCCAAACTAAGTTCTTAACAATGCATATTACTAATCAAAAATCACATTTTGATATATTTATAGTAGGAATTTTACTACTATGATTTTTGGCATAAAAGAAAAATCAATAATTTTGACCCATACCATGTATTTTTGGCTATTACTACAAATATACCCCAGCGACTTAAGACTGGTTTTGTGGTCCAGGGTCACATATGGCATAGGAAAGGGCAAAACATCTCCAGAAACGGTTTTACAGGTCCATTTACAACCCTAGGATTTGTCCCTAGAATGAAATGCTCTGTTATTGTCTTTTTTGGAAGCTTCATGAATATTAATGAGCTCTGCTCTGATTGGCTGTTTCACAGAGCAGCTCAACTCTGTAGCTTGCACATTGACAAAAATATATATTTAATTAGTAGCTCTAGCCGCTTTTAATATGAGGTTAGTTGAATCTGCCGTTTTGAATCGCCGACATTTTAGTCTCATTACTGTGATCCATGTGCTCTGTGTAACGTTATAATAGCAGAGGGAGTGCTTCTTACCACACAAGTTCAGCTGATTCTCAGTGATTCTCCAGATCTGTAAATCATTCGCCATCATCAGCGCAGTTATTTCTGCATAATTCACCATCATCAGCGCAATCTCTCTCTATGTTGTAAGTGAAATCTTATGTATTTCACTGTAACAGGCTAGCGCTAGCATTAAGCTAACCGTGTCCCTTCAATGGATCGCCTTGTTTTACTGATGTACTGACGTTAATGATGATTGGGCAATGCAAATGTTGGAGGCATAACTATTAACGATCCCGGGAAAGTTTCGTAACAATCGGTGTTATGTTGGAATAGACCTATTTTTCGGTGGTCTTTTGCAAACACTAGATCTATATAAGAAGGAGGAAACGATGGTGTTTGAGACTCATGGGATGTCATGTCCATGTACTGAACTGTTATTGTTTAACTATGCCAAGGTAAACACAGTTTTCCATTCTCTGGCACCTTTAACTGTTCTGCATAAAGCCAAGTCCTAATCCCAGCTGAACATCTCTGGTGTGACTTTAAATGCGGACCTTGAGCCAAAAACTCATCACCAAACATCAATGACTTGTACATATGGGTACAGTCATTTTAGACACTTCCAAAACTGTTGCAACAGAGATGGAAATACAATTTTTAAATACATTAATTATGTTTCCATATTTGTTGCCACAGGTTTGGAAGTGTCTAAAATGACTGTACCTTTTTCTGTTCTAAAGTAGGTGGTATCCCAATTCTTTTCTCCACATATTGCATGTACAAGTCATTGGTGTTTGGTGATGAGTTTTTGGCTCAACGTCGGCATTTAAAGTCACACCGGAGGTGTTCAACTGGGATTAGGACTTTGCTTTATGCAGTGAAGTTCTTCCACACTGACTGAGTTAATAGCATTGTCATGTTAGAATAGAAAAGGGTCCTGTCTAAATTATTGCTATAAAATTAGAAGCACACAATTCCCTAGAATATCATTATATGCTTAAACTTTAAGATTTGTACTCAAGGAAATTACTAAAGTAGTCAAACCTGTTCATTAGAAGGGGGTGTCCTAATACTTTTGGCATTATAGTGTATATGCTTTATATCATATGTAACCCTGGACCACAAAACCAGTCTTAAGTAGCACAGGTATATTTGTAGCGATAGCCAACAATACACTGTTTGGGTTCAAATTATTGATTTTTCTTTTATGCCAAAAATCATTAGGATATTAAGTAAAGATTGTGTTCCATGAAGATATTTTGTAATTTTTCTGCCATAAATATATCAAAAAGTATTTTTTGTTTAGTAATATGCATTGCTAAGAAGATCTAGATTTTTTTTTTTTTTTTGCACCCTCAGATTCCAGATTTCAAAATGTTGTATCTTGGCCAAATATTGTCTGTACATCAGTGCAAAGCTTATTTAATTAGCTTTTAGATGATGTATAAATCTCAATTTCAAAAAATGGACCCTTATGACTGATTTTGTGATCCAGGGTCACATATACTTTATTTTTAATGTAAATTTAAACAGATTCGTCATTTATTATATAATAATAAGTCAGCAGTACAGTGCTATTGCATTTGAAGCCACTCTCTCTAGTTGTTTGTTTAGTCTCTCAGCAGGATTGTCTGACCTCATGTATATTTATAAGCCTTGTTTTTTCTCTCAGCACAAGCTGCTAAAACAAAAACAGTGATGCGTTTACAAATGTAGCTAAATCAGGCATTAATTAGGGTCAAATAATACTAATCGCAAGAGCGTATGGGTAAAAATAACCTGTTTCATCTCAGGAGGAGAATGCAGAATCCACGGCACCCTGTGAAGATAAAATGGATGTCAGCAGCGTAAACGAAGAGGACGATAATCACGCTGATGAAGAGGAGGACGACACAAAAGAGGAGGCCAAAGAGTGCATCCCGACAGCACAGAGTCCCAATGCTGAGAGTGTGAAGGAGGAACCGTGTGAGGAGCCCGACAACAAAGATCTATCAGGGTAGGTCAAACCTGTATCCACCTCATTTCCTGTCTGTATGTCAGTGCTTCCTGTCTGAGCTTCAGTGCATGGCTCTGTGGATCTCTGAAGGAGATTATCATGGGAGAGAGAGAGAAACGGAGATAAATTTGATCTGTGCATGATGATGAAGAAGATGAAGAGATTCTGAGAGTGCAGAAAATATAGGTGAGGAAAAAAGAGGAATGAATAGTCAAGTCACCTTAATATGTGACCCTGCACCACAAAACTAGCCACAAGGGTCATTTTTTTTTTTTTTAATTGAATCTGAAAGCTGAATAAATAAGCTTTCCAAGGTTTTTTTTAGGATAGGACAATATTTGGCTGAGATATACAGTACCGTTCAAAAGTTTGGGGTCAGTAATAGTCTTTAAAGAAGTCTCTTATACTCATCAAGGCCATATTTATTTGATTAAAAATACAGAAAAAAACAGGAATATTGCAAAATGTTTTTACACTATAAAATAATGCTTTTATTTTAACATACTGTAAAATAGAATTTATTCCTGTGATGAAAAGCTGAATTTTTATCAGCTGTTACTCCAGTCTTCAGTGTCACATGATCCTTCAGAAATCATTCTAATATGCTGGTTTATTATTAAAATGATCAATGTTGGATCTGCCAAATATTTTTTGGAACCTGTGATTTTTCCAGGATTCTTTCATGAATAAGTTTACAAAGTACAGTGTTAATTCAAAATATATTTTTTTATTATAATGTAAATTATTTATTATTAACTTTTAATAAACTTTTAATTATTAACTTAATACATCCTTGGTGAATAAAAGTATTAATTTCTTTAAAAAAAAAATGTGCTGACCCCAAACTTTTGAACGGTAGTGTATTTGAAAACTTAAAATACTGGGAAAATCGCCTTTAAAGTTGTCCAAATGAAGTTCTTAGCAATGCATATTACTAATCAGAAATTCATTTTTGAGATATTTACAGTAGGAAAATTACAAAACACCTTCATGGAACATGATCGTAATATCGCAATGATTTTTGGCATAAAAGAAAAATCGATGATTTTGACCCATACGATGTGTTTTTGGCTATTTCTACAAATATACCCATGCTTCTTAAGACTGGTTTTGTGCTCCAGGGTCACATATATCATGTTATACTGCACCAAGTGTTTCAAAGAAATGAATAAATTGATAAATTCATGGAAACTTCAGCAAATATGAAACAAATTCAGATTGTGCTTTAAGCAGCTCTAAAAACATTAAAATTGTACTGTAAAGTTCATTAATTATGAAACAAGTTCAATTCAGATGTACGCAGCTCTTCAGAAGACAAAACTTAGAAAGATTGAGTGAGAAATGTACAAAAATTGAGAACCGCTCTTAGACTTTAAATGTTTTATTTTTCTGCTGCCTGTCTGAACAAAGCTGATGTTAGGGATGGCGTGCTATGTCGACCGATCATGAAAGCCCTTAATAATTGTGTGACCTTCGTTTCTATGAAAATAGTTGACTAATTTTGATCATGGGAGCTCTTTATGAAACTGCATGTTGGCCGAAGCGTTTGCTCTTTTTAGCTTGCTTTCTCTCTCTCTTACCCTTTTTTCAGCAGAAGGTTGTTTAATATTAAACATGTATCCACCAAAATAAGCCTCTGTTCTTATTTTCGTTTTGTTGGACGGTTTATTTTTCCACCGTCTGTTTGAAAGGGTTATTTAAATTGCGTGAATTATTCCGGTGAATTTTACTTGTTAGATATAACTCACTTTTGTGTGCTGTATCACAGCCAGCTTGTGATGAAATAAAAACAGTACATTTCTTCAAATTGAATTTCTTTAATATAAGCTTTCAAAACTTAGAAGATAAGTTGGTATAGGTTTCTGAAAGATGTCTTTTCTGCTCATCAAGGCTGCATTTATTTAATCAGAAATACAGAAAAATTGTAAAATGTTATTCAAATTTAAAATCACTCTTTTCTACATGAAAACCTGTTAACATATCATTTATTTTTGTGATCAAAGCTGGATTTTTTTAGTCTTTAGTGTCACATGATCCTTCAGAAATCATTCTAATATGCTGATTTGCTGCTCTAGAAACATTTCTGATTATTATCAGTTGAAAACTGTGAAAACTGTGATGCATTTTCAGGATTATATGATGAACAGAAAGTTCAAAAGAACAGCGTTTATTAATAACAGAAATCTTTTGTAACATTTTAAATGTCTTTACTGTCACTTTTAATCAATTTAATGCATCCTTGATGAATAAAAATATTAATTTAAAAATAAATTGACGCATCTGCCTACATTTCTTCAAAAGTCCGGAGGTTGGTTCTGAATTATTCCGGCACTGTTTTGAGTTCACAGTTTTGTTTTCCAATCTGTGATTTGGGGTTTTAGTTTTAGTTTTTTACTATTCAGGTGTGACTTTGAAGCGATGGACTGACTAGTTAAGCTTTACCACTGCTGCCCTTCACTGTTTAAAGTGTTTCCTGACGCTTTCTGCTCTCTCATATCATGCCGTTAGTGTTTTGCTGTGTTGTTGTCAGATGTTTTGTGGATTAAAACACACCCTGATGCTGAGATCATGTGGAGATTTCTGTCTTGTTAGGTTTGGGAATCAAGCGTTCTGATATTCTAAACAAAATACACTATTAAAAATAAAGGTTCCAATTGGTTTTTTTTTTTTGGTTTTTTTTGCAGAAAAGTCACAAAAGAACCATTTTGGTTCCCCAAAGAACCTTCCAGTTAACAGTTCTTAAAAAAAACTTTTTAATAATCATTTTAATAATCTAAAGAACACTTTTATACTCTAAAGATCCTTTTGTGGAATTGGAAGGTTTTATGAATGTTAAAAAGTTCAGAATAGAAAACCCTTATTTTTAAGAGTGTAATGGAATGAAATAAGACTTATGTTTTCATTATTGTTTCAGAAGTGGTTCTTGATCTCATAAGTAATAGAACTGATTTGGTTTAATGTCTCTCTTTACTCACTTGCAGGTGTTTGGTCATGTTGATCTCTGAACTAACTCAACAGTACTAACAGAATCATGAAATCAATAAAAGGAATAGTTCACCCAGAAATGAAAATTAGCTGAAAATGTGTTCACTTTCAGTCCATCCAGGATGTAGATGAGTTTGTTTCTTCATCAAATTTGGAGAAATATAGCATTTCATCACTTGCTCACCAATGCATACTCTGCAGTGAATGGGTGCCGTCAGAATGAGAGTCCAAACAGCTGATAAAAACATCACAATAATCCACAAGTAATCCGCACCACTCAAGTCCATCAGGTAACATCTTGAGAAGACAAAATCTGCATGTTTATTAGAAACAAATTCATAATTTTTAACTGCAAACCATTGCTTTCAGTGAAAATGCATCCATAATCCATAATAATGCTTCTTCTGAAAATCTGGTCTGAATCAGGAGCGAAATCTGCACAGTTCAAGCACTGTTTACAAGCTAAAACGACTCTAAACAAATATGTGGCTGGATTTTGATGTGAGAAACAGGAGATTTTAACTGGAGGAAGTGTTATTATAATGGATTATGGACTCATATTTTAGTTAAAAACGTCTTGATGGATTTCACTGTAAAAAAACTTAAAGTAAGTGTTCATGCTGCCTTAAAATTTTAAGTTTAGTCAACATGAAGTGTTAAGTTGTACTACATGAAAACGTGGATATTTGAGTTGAGTAAACTTAAAGTTAAGGCAGCACGAACACCTATTTTTTAAGTTGAAACAACTTTTTTCTTTTTTTTTCTTTTTTTTTACAGTGTTGTTTCTTATAAACACAGCTTTTGTCTTTTCAAGATGTTAACTGATAGACTGGAGTGGTCTGAATTATTTAGATGGTTTTATCAGACTCTCATTCTGACGGCACCCATTCACTGCAGAGGATCCACTGGTGAGCAAGTAATGCAATGCTATATTTCTCCAAATCTGATGACGAAACAAACTTAACTAAATCATGGATGGCCTGAGATTGAGCACATTTCAGCACATTTTCATTTTTTGGGTGAACTACTTCTACCAAAAATAGAATCAAAATGATTAAATTCCTAACGATTCTCTTCTCTACTGCTGGTCTTTAGTCTATAAATTAAATCAGGTTGTGTTGACTCTGATTTGAATGCCTTTTGAGATTAAACCTGCCTAACTAATCCAGTCTCCTTGAGTTAGCTGGTCTTCGTAGATGCTTTTCGCCGCCGTCTCGACGATCATCCTGCAGTGGTG
>NC_133362.1:5646827-5665037 GCF_049309525.1 Garra rufa | reverse complement strand
ATTTTTTTTTTTTTTTTCTCCCCTTTTAATTTTAGGGTGAAATATGACCTGGACAGACTCGTGATGCTCTTGCTGTTGTGATTAAATAAACCAAACATTCTCGTTCATGTCAGTTTTAGCTGCATGTTACGAAACACACCTACCCCTCGATTACAGGTTACCCAGCATTCCTCACGAGTGCCCTGAAGCGTAAGGCACTGCAGCGTCAACTGACCCTCGGCAAATTCCCACGTTTCTAAACTCCGGGACTGACTTCACAGCGGTGGATCTGAGGGTGAATTACAGTGTTGGATCACTGCAGACGAATTCATATTCAAACACAAGATCAAATATTCAGAATGGTCAAAAAAAAAAAACGAAGGGGTTGGTTTGTCGAACGAACGAACAAACAGAAATAGTCTTTGTCCCGTTGTCAAACCTGACCCACCCACGACTCTCGACCACGAGAAAAAGTGCACTTGAGTGCAATTAGCTTGCCAAGGAAACAGTTGTCGATATAAAATAGTGCTTGTTGCTGTCTGGTGGCTATGGTTTCGTCACGTTTGCGCCCCGTCGTTGTGTCCGTCAGTGTCTTTGGGGCGGGCCGGGTGCTGGTTAAGTGCTCTGTGCTGCTCGCCGGCGTCCCGCTCCTGTCACCTGCACTCCACGGACACGCCCGAGGTCTGCGACGCGCCCGAAACCGTGGGCTCCGCCAGCGTCAGCATGACGGCCGCCGTCAGAGAGCTGGAGGATGGCGAGGATGAGGACGAGGACGAGGCCGCCGCTGCACCTGCTGGGACACACAAGAGGGTTATGTGTTAGATCAGGGGTTTCTCAACCTGTTTTCTCAACCCTCTCCTTCTCCGGTCGATTTTGCAAGGACATTTCCTCTAAAAGAGTTTACTTTTGACCTTTTTATTAACCTAAACATTTGTTTTGCCTTCTTATTCTTCTACTGCATGCTCAAAATTCAAACAAACTTTAAATTAAAGCTATACTTATACTTTAATAGATTTAAAGCTCCTGAATTCTTTAATTCAGATATTCTTTATTTGCATTATGGGCTTCGGAGTGCATAGCAATAAAAGTCAATTCTACTAACGAACACATCCCTTTAAGAAGACGGTCTTAAAAATGGCCAAAGAATATTATTTTACTAACTTTAAATTTAACTACTACATTTTAAGTTACATTGTGCTTTGTTGGTAGGCTACAGTTTCTACTAGAATGTTAACAAATGTTCAGTGTTAAGCAGAGGTGGGTAGTAACGAATTACATTTACTTCGTTACATTTACTTTGGGGTAACTAGTACTTATAGAGTATATTTAAAGATAGGTACTTTTACTCTTACTCAAGTACATTTATAGTGAAAAAAAAAGTACTTTTACTTCGCTACATTTGATGGCGTTCCTCCGTTGCTGTCCTCAGAAACGTGTCGTTGGAATTTTCATTTCATGTCTGATAAAACTGTGTTAATGCTGCTTTGTGTTCAGCTGTTACTATGGAAACCGTAGTATTTCAGCGCTCCTAAAGCGCCCCCTCCTGACAGAGAATGAATTTTCCATTTCCAATACATTTTTTTCAGCTGTTTATGGTCAAATGATTGCAATTATCCACCCATGTTCTTATGCAGCAAACACAGAGTTGTAAATGTAAAAAGTTAAGGTGCCTTCTAAAAATCTAAACAAGTACAGTGATATTTATGTTTTAAATAAATATAATAAATCATATACTCAATTCATCCCTTTTAATGTTATAAAGGATGAAATGCCACAGTGTAACATATTTTGTTTTTGTGTGAAACTGTATCTGAATTTTAAATCATGCCATTTTATGGCTTAATATTCTACTTTACATTGTCCAATCCCATTACTGTTTTACTTTTGCAGATCTTAAAAAGGGATATGAATTGCTTTAAATTAATATTTTAAAATTCTGCAGATACACTAAATGAAATAAATATAAAATTATAAATATAAAAAATAACTTCCTTGATATTTGTTTATATTTTGTATTAAAATTGAACATTTTTGATTAGACTCCTATCTGATTTTCTATATTTAAAAAAAGGTCTTTTTTTCATTTGGGCTAGTTAAATTAATTTTCGGGCTACCAAAATCTGAAGAGCACCTGCCCGAAGGGCTACCAGAAATTTTGCGATATATAGAAACCCCTTACTTCAGCCTATGTTTTCAAGGAGAGGTGTGTGGAAGCTTTACAAACTGAAAATTCAGGGTACTTTTTCCATCGGATACTTTTTTACTCTTACTCAAGTAACTATTAAGATTGTTACTTTTACTCTTACTTGAGTAAATATTTCCATAAGTACTTGTACTTTTACTTGAGTACAGATTTTGGGTACTCTACCCACCTCTGGTGTTAAGTAAATATTTTTAAATTTGTTGTTTTGTAATTGATTTTATTTTTTGAAAAGCAAGACAAAACTGTAAAAAGCACATTTTGGCTATTTCATTTGTGCAATGGGGAAAAAACTGACAAAATACAAAGGGAAAAAAAATGCAGCCCAGTGTTTAATTTAGTTTGACTTTGGCCAAGAATTTAACTACTACAAGTTTTGATATTAAAAAAATAAAAAAATCAGCAAAATGTATGTTACTTAAATTTAGACTGAACAAAAACATTTATATTCATTTAATGTTCATATTAAATCCATCAATATAACCAGTAGAAGGCAGATAGTGTTTAGGTATGTAGTATTTTTTCCCCATTGTCTTTTATAATTTAATTTACAACTGATTAAAAATGGAATGCATTACTTTTCATATCTTAGTGTTGTTATAGTTAACTAAAACTGCTAAAAACTACTTTTTCTGGTCTGAAATAAAATATATAATATATAACTGTGACCCTGGACCACAAAACCAGTCATAAAGGACTTTTAATTGAAATTTATACGTCACATAAAAGTAATAAATAAGCTTTCCATTGATGTTGTTTGTTAGGATAGGACAATATTTGTCTGAGATACAACTATTTAAAAATCTGGAATCTGAAGGTGCAAAAAAATCGAAATATTGCGAAAATCACCCTTAAAGTTGTCCAAATGACATTCTTAGCAATGCATATTACCTGGGAGAATGAGAATTTTTTTTAACTTTTTTTTTTAACTCCTCAATGATGAAATATATAGGGAAAACAGTATTTTATTTAACAGAAAAACTAAATTTAAAAAATATAGGTCTTTTAAAAATATAAAATGCACTCCTACATATTACTAATCAAAAAATAAGTTTTGATATATTTATGGTAGGAAATTTGCTAAATGTATATAAATTAACCACAACTGTAAGTAATACTAACACTTGTTGGCACTAATTGAAAGGCGATTAAATAAGCTGTGAGCACTCACTCTCTCTCTCTTTCTTCTTCATGCGCTTGCGTCTCCTGTCGATGGAGGCCACCTCAGATTTGAGCAGGAGGTAGTGATTCCTGATGTCCTGCAGTTTTTCCTGAAGGAAGGCTATCCGCTCGAGACTGCTCATCTTTTCCAGGTCCGCTGGATGGACAAGAGCAAAAGGCAGTTAATGTCAAACCATCATATCTTATTAAAAAGATTAACTGCTGAGAATCTGTAGCACTCTGTGTCACTTACACATCTGGAAGCTCCACTTGGTGCGGCCGTGGGAATGATCCGGATCGGCGTGTTTGTGGTACTTGTGGCCTGAGGGGGGCGTCCGGCCGGAGCACTTGGGTGGGATGGCCGTCTTCATATCACTGCTGCTCTTGGATGTGGGGGATTTGGCAGTGCTCTCGCTCATACACTGGTCCTCACTGTCACTGCTGTGGGCTGCAGCGCCACCCGGAGGAGAGGAGAGACAAACATACACCATCAGCAACACAGAACCTCTTCATGAGAGGAAACTTACACTAGCAGTCAAATATTTAATGTTTCATGCTCAACAAGCCCTGCTTTTATTTGATCCAAAATACAGCAAGAGCAGTAATATTGTGAAATACTTTTACTATTTAAAATTACTGCTTGCTATTTGAATATATTTTAAAATAGAATTTATTCCTGTGATTTCAATGCTGAATTTTTAGTATCATTACTACAGAAATCATTCTTACATTTGGGTCAAAGACGTTAAGATGGCCACATCAAAAGAAATTTACAAAAGTGATTTTATGTCCATAGAAAGCACATGTAAGTAAAGTGTCTACTTTTAAGGTTTCAAATAAGTTTTTGAAGAATAAAATGTCAAAATTTGGTTGTTACATTGCCATTAAGTGTAACACAATATTTATTTAAAAAATTTAAACAACATGCTTATTCTGACTTGTGCATATTAAAATATATAAATGAATAAGGGAGCATATTAAATTGTATTGTTTTTTTTAAATTAGCTTTAAATATGCTTTTTGTTAGGCTATATAATAATAATGACAATAATAATAATAACAATAATAAATAAATAAAAATGATCAAATAAAATAGAAAATAGTAGTAGTTCTTCCGTAGTACTTTTGTATTCTGACAAAAAAAATTAATAACATTTTAAAATAAAAAATCAAAGTAACACAAAAAAACATAAAAAAAATCCAGGTTTGCTATGCTTGTTTGTAGGCTATATAATAATAATAATAATAATAATAATAATAATAATAATAACATAAACAATAAAACAACAAAAAATAATAAAAATATTTTTAAAAAGTAAAAAAAAATCCAGGTTTGCTATGCATGTTTGTAGGCTATATACTACTAATAATATTAATAATAATAATAATAATAACAACATTAAAGAATAATAAAATAACAAAAAATAATAAAAACATTTTTAAAAAGTAAAAGAAAAGTCCAGGTTTGCTATGCTTGTTTGTAGGCTATATAATAATAATAATAATAATAATAATAACAACAATAACATAAAAAAAAACATTTTTAAAAAGTAAAAAAAAAAAAAAAAAATCCAGGTTTGCTATGCTTGCTTGTAGGCTATATAATAATAATAATAATAATAATAATAATAACAATAACAACATTAAAAAAATAATAAAACAACAAAAATTAATAAAAACGTTTTTAAAAAGTAAAAAAAAAAAAATCCAGGTTTGCTATATGTTTGTAGGCTATATAATAATAATAATAATAATAATAATAAGATTTAAAAAATAATAAAACAACAAAAAAATTAAAACATTTTTAAAAAGTAAAAATAAAATCAAGTTTTGCTATGCCTGCTTGTAGGCTATATAATAATAATAATAATAATAATAATAATAATAATAATAATAATAAAATATATAAATAAATGTATAAAATGACAAAACAAAAATTGGAAATAGTACTAGCACTTCACTGCTTTCCTAAATAATCATGCATCTTTAATATCAATATTACATTACAATAATCTAACCATAAAACAGTGTGAGAGAAACTGCTGAGAGTTCACATTCATGTTCAGACACAATGTGAATGCAAAGAGATCTCTTTCTCTACAAAGTTTATATTTGGGTCAACTGAAGGTAGTTTGAGAGGGAAAAAAATCTGTTTTACTGGCAGAAGAGTGTGAGCAAACCATAACTTAATTCCAAGACAAAAGCCATCACATAAAGTGAGTTACTGAAGTCACTGAACTCCTACAGCTTTTCATCACAGGTGATTTACCAGATGATGCTACACTCCTGCAACACACACTCCAAACACAAAAGAAATAGACGTGCAGAGACACTTGAACACGCTCACATCACTGCAGAAATAAAAGAACGGCAACCTGGAAGGAAAGACTGAATTACACAGGAACTGCTTTTTGTAGAAATAACGCTCTTGAGTAATTGTGCTGAAAGCTTATCAACGCTCTGTTGACTTCCCTGAAAACATAAGAAGCCCTACACAAGCTCTTTAACAGATGTGGATTTGTGTTACCTGGTTTGCGGTTCTTCTTGGGATGTAAGCTCAGGTTTTTATGACTGCGCTTGTGTTTCTTTGATGCTCCGCCGCCTTGAGACTCTTTGTGCCGCTTCTGGCTGGATGAGGCTGAGAGACGGATGAGAACTCAGTGAGAAAATGCATGATGCACGTCTTATTTTTTTTTATTTTTTTTTTTAGAATTTGCACTAACTAGTCAAGGTTTAAAGAAAGTACATGACATAATCAGTGAAAAGTTTTTGAACAGTAAGATTTTTAATGTTTTGTAAAGAAGTCTCCTCTGCTCACCAAGCCTGCTTTTATTTGATTCAAAATACTGCAAAAGCAGTAAAATTATGAAATATTTTTACCATTTAAAATAACTGCTTTTTATTTGAATATATTTTAAAATGTAATTTATTCCTGTGATCAAAACTGAATTTTCAGCATCATTACTCCAGTCTTTAGTGTCACATGATCCTTCAGAAATCATTCTAATATTCTGATTTTCTGCTCAAGAAACATTTTTATTATTATCAATATTTAAAACTGTTGAGTACATTTTTCAGGATTCTTTGATGAATAGATCTAAAGATCAGCATTTGTCTGAAATAAAAAGCTTTTGTAACATTATACACTATACCATTCAAAAGCTTCAGTATAAAAGAGAGAAAGAAATAGTAGAATTTAATACTTTCATTTAGCAAGGATGCTTTAAATTGATCAAAAGTGATGATAAAGACGTATAATGTTACAAAGGATTCTTATTTCAGATAAATGCTGTCCTTCTGAACTTTATTTATTTATCGAAAGAAACCTGAAAAAATCCACTTAGCTGTTTTTAACATAATAATAATAATGATAAATGTTTTTTGAGCAGCAAATCAAAATATTAGAATGATTTCTGAAGGATCATGTGACTGGACTAATAATGCTGAAAATTCAGCTTTAATCACAGGAATAAATTATATTGTACAATATATTCAAATAGTAAGCAGTCATTTTAAATATTAAAACTATTTCAAAATTTTACTGTTTTTGCTGTACTTTTGGTGAGCAAAAGAGACTTCTTTAAAAAACATTAAAAATCTTACTGTTCAAACACTTTTGACTGGTAGTGTATATCCAGTTTTCAATTGGCTGGACATTTAGATTTAATGTTATTAACCACTGAAATTTTATTGGCTGCTGGCAGTCTTGTTTTTTTATGTAGACTTGTCATAATAGAAGATAAGTTAGGATGTCCAATAAAGAAGAGGCACACCAACTTTCAACTTGACTATATACACTACCTTTAAAAAATCTAGGTCTGTAAGATTTTTATTAATTTATTTTTTTGAAAGTGTCTTCTGCTCACCAAAGCTGCATTTATTAGATCAAAAATGCAGTAAAACAGTAATATTGTGAAATATTATTACAATTTAAAACAACTGCTTTCTATGTGAATCTATGTTAAAATGTAATTTATTCCTGTGATCAAAGCTGAATTTTCAGCATCGTTACTCCAGTCTTCAGTGTCACATGATCCTTCAGAAATCATTCTAATATGCTGATTTGCTCCTCAAGAAACATTTCTGATTATTATCAATGTTAAAACAGTTGCGCTACCCAATATTTTTGTGATATTTTATTTTTCAGGATTCTTTGATAAACAGAAAGTTAAAACAGAAAAACAGAAATCTTTCGCAACATTATAAATGTCTTTACTGTCACATTTGATCAAATCTTTGATTAAAAAACGATTACTTTATAACATGCAACATTGATTCGGAATTCAACAAAAAAAAAAAAAAAAAACACGATCTCTAAAGGTTTTGAAATGTCAAGAATGTGAATACAACAGACAACTATACGTACCTTTGGCTTTCTGCTCACTCTCCTGCTGACTGCTGTTGCTCAGCGTCAGGCTACAGTTGCTGTTACTGTTGCACGACAGGTTTCCATCGAAGGCCTTGGAAGGGGAACCCGCCCCCTCTTCTTGAGGAATCTCCTGGATTTCTCCACCCAAGCTCTCCACCTCCACCGTGCTGCTGTCCGACTCGCTGCGGCCCCCCGCCTGCTCCTCCATCAGAGGTCCTGTGGGCAAAGAGACGGTCGGAGGACTGGCGGGTGGCACGGCAGGCGGCGAAGGCGCTCTGATCTCAGCCAGAACCTCGGCGGGTCCTTCACCCACAGCGGGCGACTCGGGCGTAGTCGGAGGCGTGTTGAGAACCGAGTTGGTGCCGCTGCTGGGATGCTCCTGCAGTTTGTCCTCAGCCATTTCCTCATCCTGGGTGGGTTCGCCGCAAGGCTCTTCCGGTGCAGTTACGGCGGGCGGAGGAGAGTTGGCCGCCTCGGTATCCGAGTCTGAAAACAGCTCCTTTAGAGTCTTCTTGGGCCATTGAACTTGGATACTTGACCACACGTCCTTCTGTCCTTTGGTGCGACATCCGGGCGACCTTTCTTCGATCCCTGTGGATATTTTGGCTCTTTTCTCCGGGATCTCCCAGAATCCCGAATGCCCGCTTTTGCTCTTTTCCTTCACTCCGTTGTACTTCTTCGAAGGTGAGCTCTTGGTTTTTGTATTGCCTCTTGATTCTTCCTTGGTTTGAGGTTCTGTTGGAGGATCTGCTTCGTCTTCAGAGCTGCTGTCCTCCACCGGGCCTCGTTCTTCCAACTTCTTGGGCGAACTACTTGGCAGCCAATCGCCTCCTCGGCTGCTTCTAGTTTTGCCTTTCGCTGGGCTTTTCAAAGCGCGTTCGCCTTGACTTTCTGCTTTTTTTCTTCTGCCGCCAGAACCTTCGACCTCAACCTCAAATTGGCTCTTTCTCTTGGCCGTTTCGGGGCCGTCGTGGACGCTCGGCTCCTCGTCCACGATCGCGGGAGCTTTGAAGGCTTCAGATGGGCTTCCGCTCTCCCAGTGTTGTGGTGTATGAGGGCGCTCTGGAAGACCTGCTTTCCGAAGGCTCGCTCGTCCTCCTGGATGATCATCTTCGTCATGATCAGCATCACCGTCTTCTTCTCGCTCACTGTCGTCTGTGGAGCTTTCAGAGCCTGTGGGAAACAAAAGGATTACATTTAAAAATGAGCTCCAGATTCAGAATGGAGTGAAATAGGTGTCAGAGCCCAGAATGTGTCAATTAATACAAGACTTAAACTGCTCCAGTACAAATGGATAATGCGCACTTATATTACACCTGAAAAGTTGAACAAATTTAACCCTAATATTCCAGATGTTTGCTTTAAATGCCAAAAATATAAGAGAACGTTTTTTCACTGTGTTTGGAAATGTGATGTTATTCGGACATTCTGGCAAAAAGTGATGATATTAATATCTTCAATAATTTTAAAACTTGTTCCAATGACTCCTGAAATATGTGTGCTAGGTCTAATTCCTGTTGGTATATCAGTATCAAAACATCAAATGAAAATGATAGACATCTGTTTAGTTCTCGCAAGACGGTCAATTGCATTTTATTGGAAGAAAATAGAAGGTCCATCAATTGATCATTGGTTAAAAGATTTATCACACTGTATTGTTTTGGAAAAACTGACATACAGTACTAAGGGTAAACTGAAAGATTACTATAAAATATGGAACCTTTTTATACAATTCCTTGAAAACAACGAGATAGCAATACAAGGAATGCTAGATTCCTCTCAATCCAGTGATTAATGCAAATGTGATGTGCTTTATTTGATGTGGTAATATTTGTCTGTCTTAGCCCATGTGTAACAAAATTTACTTTCCCTTTTGTTTATTTATTATTATTATTATTATTATTATTATTATTACTTTTTATTTTATTTAGCCCTGTGTAATGGAACATGTGGATCCTGAGGGTGGGAGGGCGGGGGGATAGTTAAAAATTGTCATCATTGAAGTTTTTTTCTGTTGTCTTCTATATTTTCTCAATAAAGACATGTTTAATACTAAAAATGAGCTCTGTTGCAGTGCTAAATTAGAAAATTGTAACAGGGTTCTCCACACTTTTTGATCAATACATTTTCATGCATTCATGTTATTGTAGCATCAATGATATACGATTATAGTTTAATATTTAAAATTAGATTGTATTTCAAATTTTAATTTTAGTCATTTTGTTTGTTTGTCATTTTTATACGTTTCTTTAGTGCTGGGCAATGATTAATCACGATTAATTGCATCCAAAACAAAGGTTTTTGTTTATATAAAATACTTGTGTATATTTATTATGCTTATATAAAGACACACACATACAGTATATATTTTTAAAATATTTACATGCATATATTTATATTCATGTAATTTTATGTTATATTATATATAAATATATTTAATATATAAACATAAAATTTTTCTTAAATCTGTACATGCATGTGTGTGTATTTATATATACATAATATATACTTTTATTTTGGATGTTATTAATCGCAATTAATCGTTGCCCAGAACTAGTTTTTTTTTTTAAATATCTATAATTTGAATCCATTTTAATTAATTATTTATTTACCTCTACTTAAACCAAATGTTATTGCAGTTAATTTTTCTTTTATTGCAAGTTTAGGAATCCAACCAACAACATTTTCAGGTTGATGAAACTGCATATACTACTGTCCAGAAGTCGGTAAGATCTCTTATGCTCATCCAATTCTGCGTTTATTTGATTACACATACTGTAAAATTGCTAAATATTATTTTTATTTAAAATAGCAGATTTCTATTTGAATACTTGTTAAACTGTAATTTATTTTTGTGATCAAAGCTGAATTTTCAGCATCCAGTATTCAGTCACATGATCCTTTAGAAATCATTCTAATATGCTGATTTTCTGCTCAAGAAACATTTCTGATTATACAATGTTGAAAAGAGTTGTGCTGCTTCATAATAATGGCAGCATTATAAATGTCTTTAGATTCACTTGATCAATTATGCATACTTGCAGAATAAAAGTAATAATTTTCTAAAAATCTAACTAATGTCAGGCTTAATTAATTCAAAGCATCCTTGCTTATTTAAAGTATTAATAAAAAAGAATAAAATTATAGTATACCTAGACAAAAAAAATTTACTTTTCAATGATTTTTGCCAGTTTAAATATTACCTAATATTACCATGATTATAGGAACCCTGTTGTAAACAAGCAAGCTTAAAGATAAAGTGTGCCATTTCTCAGCCGCTAGTAGAACAAAATGTGAAAAAAGACAATGACAACGATAAGAACAATTACTTTTTCAATTAATTTGTCAAGATTTTTTTTTTTCACAGGCGAAAATGAGTTGATAAACTAAAATTAGATTTGAATGACAAAAACTATGATGAAAATCTATGAAAGTTTTTCTCAAATAAAAACGAGAAGAAAATGTTAGCCTCTTTTGCGTCAAAAAATTATGTTGAATTGTCCATTTTGATAAGTATTCAAGTAAACATAGTCGAATACGTCTTAAGTGAGCGTAAAAAGCATTGCATCCGTAAGTTCAGTTTTAAAGGGACAGCAGCCTAATTTAGTTGCTATTGTCTGTGGCATTGATGTTATTTAAGCAACAAAAGAAAGACAGAAGCTTATACAACCATTGGCATTTCATTGAAAAGAAGACCATGTTCTTATTCTTTATGAAAAGTGATTATTTATTTTTAATATAAAAGCATGTTGTGCGTCACCACAGTTAAACTGGTGTCTATCATGTCAAACCTATATAATGAGAATGTAAATTTTAGAGAAGTGCTTAATAAATGCATTACACTGTGACTAAAACCATTAGATTTTAGCCAACTAAATTGACTGTGGATTTAGTCGACTAAAATCTTATGATATTTAGTCGACTAAAACTAGACTAAAACCAAAATAAAGATGACTAAAATATGTCTAAAACTAAATCAAAATTTGCCCCCAGACTCATGTGATTGGTTGATTCAGAAGTGGATTTGCTAAAACAGACTCTCTTCAGGAAGTCAAACTACCAATGACTAATGTATAGTTACTCTGAACACAAAGTATTTAAGCATTGAAAAATTGCACACTTCGCCTTAAGTAAGACACATTATAAGACCTGGTATTAAGCAGTGTGATAAAAATATAAAGGTACCTGGGAGGCCGTTGAGGATGGATGTGATCTCTATGGGCTTGCCGGGCATCTGTTGGCTTCCTTTATCGCCACACTCCTCCATCTTGGAGAAAACATCACTGCCAGAGTTTGATTTGGACAATCGGTTGATGCGATTTTTGGATGAAGGAAGATCCTCTCTGTCTGTCAGTCTCTCTATTCGGTCTCTTTCCCGCTCTGCTTTATTCTGTGATTCAACAAAAACAGCAAATTAACAATGCGACAGGTAGGGGTGGGCGATATGACCTAAAATTATATCACGGTATTTTTCATCTTTTGAACGGTGACGGTATATTATCACGGTATTACTTTTTTTTGGTACATTTTGGGAGGAGTAGCCTGTCCTGTCCCTTTAGTATGTGAATAAAGGTAATATTTTTATTATATAATAAGTAAATGGTAGGTATCCTTATCAAAAAGAGACATGGGAGAGTATGCATTCTCAACATATTTATTTTGCAAAAAACCTAAAGATCTTACTTAAAAGTGTACAACAAAACAAAAATTATTTTTTATTGAAATTTAATTTCTGCAATATTTAAAACCTTTAAATAACTGGGGGAAATCAACCCATGGCAACAGTTTAATAGTAGATCAATTCTGTGGGGAAAAACGCGGACTTGGCAACCCTGCATCCATCACGAGCAGCTGGAGTTAATGTCATTGCACACATGAGTACGAAAGTTTCGTCCGAGATTTTTGCATGTAAAAAAAAAATAAAAAATACAGGTTATGTTAATCGAGTTTACACACTGCCTCTGAAACTTTCGTCCGTCATAAAAAAATTCGGATCGTGTTTGATTTTCTGCATTTTTGCATCCATAATAAGCATTTTGATAAGGATGGCAAATATGAGAAAACTAAAAAAAAAAAAAAAAAAAAAAAAAAAACATACGAAAATCAGACTCAGTGTACAATGACCTTTAGATTTGAATGATCACGGGTCGAAAGTAAAGAGAGATGACAAAAATAGACTGGAGGATTTGCTGCAATCTTGTACTCACTGACAAATATCTATTATAAGATGTGCTGCTCCCTTTACAGAGAGTGTGCGTTATCGCAAAATCGAAAGTAAAAGTAAACAGCGCGAGCACTCAGTTAAAAGCGATTTCTATACCCTGCATATTGAAAGTGCGAAAATTATATACAATATTAGTTCGCCTCGCGCCCGCTCAATTTGTGATCCGCTGTGTTAATCCTTCGGCCGGCTGCCGGGAAAAGTCCCGGTCGTCCCGATTGCCACTCTGCCCCTGGTATAGGCTACAGACCCGACCTTTCTTCACGGTGTTTCACCAGTCGTTTAATGGCCACTCCCCTTTTACCTACCACCTGCAAAGCTGATATCAATATGTTTTACTTTATTTACAACAAGATATATAGTATAAGGACAGGTATTCAGACCACAACTGAACGTTTGAAGAAAATGTAATGCCTTATTATTTAGAATTATTGATGTAAATGCAGCCGTTCGAGGCACATAATTGATTTATTACGGTATTGACAGTATTAGAAAATCCATGTCGTGGCGCAATGTCACACCGGTGTACCGCCCACCCCTAGCAACATTCTAAATATGAATATGCATGAAGAATACAATAGTAGTAAAAGTTTGGAGTGGATGAGATTTAAAAAAAAAAAATTATTGAAAGAAATTAATACTTTTATTTACGATGCATTAAATTTATCAAAATATAAACATTCTATTTAAAGTAAAAGCACAACTGTTTTCAACATTGATATCAAAATCAGCATATGTGACCCTGGACCACAAAACCAGTCATAAGGTTAAATTTTACAAAACTTATATATATACATTGTATGAAAGCTCAGTAAATAAGCTTTCTATTGATGTATGGTTTGTTAGGATAGGACAATATTTGGCCGAGATACATCTATTTGAAAATCTGAAATCTAAGGGTGCAAAAAATCAAAATACTGAGAAAAACATCTTTAAAGTTGTCCAAATTAAGTTCTTAACAATGCATATTACTAATCAAAAATTACATTTGGATAAAAGAAAAATCAATAATTTTGACCCATACAATGTATTTTTGGCTATTGCTACAAATATACCCCAGCGACTTAAGACTGGTTTTGTGGTCCAGGGTCACATATTAGAATGATTTCTGAAGGATCATGTGACACTAAAGACTGGAGTAATGAGGCTGAAAAATTACAGCAATAAATTTAATTTTAATAAGTATTACAACATAAGTCAGTTATTTTAAATTGTAAAAATGTTTCAGAATTTTATAGCATTATTAATTAAACAAATGCAGCCTTGGTGATCAAAAGAGACTTTTTAATAAACATTTATAAAGTCTAATAGACCCCAAACTTTGAGTTTGAGTATGCTGAAAAAACAAGAAAAAATTAAAGCTTCTTCAAATTAGACTGTACCTTTATTTTTTTGCGGTGCTTTATTTTAGGGACATTCTTATTGGCCGGTCTGACAATCTTGTCGGCTTTGATCCACTCGTCATACCTGTTAAGAGATACAGATTGGTCAACATTTACCAAACAATAAGACTCTAAAACTTACAAAACATCCTGTTTTCTTGCAATGATGACATGCAATGCATAAAAAGTAAGATATTGCATTGCACAAGTCACAACTGCAAGATATAAAGTCAGCATAAACAAAACGCTGCAAGAGAGACATGACTACTATAAAACATCAAAGCCGCAACAAGGTTTTCAAAAGGTCCTGCTTTGCTATTTTTGTCAGCAACACAGAAATGTGCTTCAGGATCAGAAACGTCCACACAACACACAGTCAAATCCAAGTCTGGGAAGAAAAAGTATGTATGTAAGTATGTCATGATGACATGTCCTAGTTTTAAGGGCTGTTCATACTGACAGCGATTTGCAGTGGCAAAGCAACCATAATCACTTCTTTTCAACGAGAGCTGGAAGGAAAAACATACACCCAGAACTGAAGAACTGAAATGAAGAAGATTGTGTACTTCAGTGTAACAAGGTGACTGAAGAACTGCCATTAAGATAAATGGAAATGCTAAAGCTGATCCACCTCCTCATACCAGCAATTACTGCTGACTGTGTGAATGCACTTTTACACTCCATTTGTCTCTGATCATCCACTCAGACGCAGAAAAGAGGCCCAAAAGTCTATAATGTGTCAAATATCAAAAGCACACCTGACTTCTTTCTATAAACCACCCACTCAAAAAAACAATGATAAGAGGCTGTGTTAAGCTGAACTGTTCTCAGACCACACACCACAAACATAGAAAGCACCTCCTCAATTCATCAAAGCTGGAAACCAAGCTGAGTTCACAAAGTACCAGTTTGATATAAGCGAGATAAAAAGACTTCCAGAATATTTTATCAAATCTTTAAAAGGAAATTAGTAGTTAACTAAATATCCATAAGCAGAGCTGCATGTTCTGCCTTGTTTATGGAGTTACATCTCTAAAAGAATCAGTATTTATTACTTTTGGATGGACAGAAATGATTTAAACACATTTCCAGCATATTAAAATTTGATGTGTCCGTCAAACTGCAATGAAGCGCAGCAGCAACAATGTATTTTTGTAGGCCAACCGTTAAGTTTGCAGTTTCCTTGGCTAAAGCCCAACAGGATTTTTCCATTGGCTTTGGATTACTGCAGAAAAAAAGCTCTGTGGTCGACAAAAATTTGATTCCTACATGTTTTGTTAATGCTAATCTTTGTAAACAGACACATTTTGAAGCCTAAATTGCTAGAATGTAGGCCATAAACAAACTACACCATGGTTGCACGACATCAACATCAACACTTTTGAGTTTTGATAACTCTTTCAGTCTTAATCTAAAAACATTTTCACTAAAAATTTTAGGAAGATTATAAACTAAAGTATTCCTGTTCGTTTGATGACATTTAATGTCCCCGTCAACCTCTGCAGTGCCATTCAGCCATCTGTCATCACCCGTAAAAGCTTTAAAAAAAAAAACTCAATGTGCTATTACTGATGCAGTTTGCAGTACTGATGTCACAGAATAAAGATATCCTGAGCTTGTGTTCACCACTGCCCTTATTTCAGACATTTAGCCAAAAACACATTCAATGTAGGTTGGCCTACAAAAATGTGACATTTTCATGAGCTTGTTCTCACAACAGACCCAAAAATCCATTAAAAAACCCTCTGACATTGGTACAAAGACACTGAAAGTGCTATAAAATGCCCATTTTGGGTTTATATGTTTGGGAAATATGTTGAGATTGTCTTTACCACAGACCTAATTTCAGACATTTAACCAAAAACCCTTTCGAATATCCAATTGACTGACTCAATGGAACCAGAAGTGCTAAAATGCTAATTTTGGGGTTTTGGCCTACAAAAGCAACATGAAAATATATTGAGATTGTGTTCATGACAGACCTTATTTCTAGGGCTGTCCCCGACTATGAATTTTCATAGTCGAATCAGAATTTTCGAATCTTTCTATAGTCGACCGATAGTCGAATCATTGGCCTATGTGTGTGTGTGTGTGAATGGGTTGGGAGGGGCACGACACTATAGTCAGCAGGAGGGTAAAACTATTTTTATTTTATTTTACACACAGCACACAGCAACAACTTTTACTAAAGCGACCAAAACTGCCTGCCAACTGACAAACGAACTTATTTAGGTTTAAATAAAAACACAGAACGCGTCTTTTATTTCTAAAAACGCGAGGCGCACAGCACTGCCTTTTTTGGTGACTTTTAATAAAAGAGCAGTGTGCTGCGGTTTTTTATGCTGCTAAGCAACGACCAAAACAGCTGTCCTGTCAGTCAAATCAAAGGATTATAGCGCGAGCGCTCTAAAATCTTAGTTTTTTGCTGTTAAGTAAACTGTCATATTAGCAGAAATCCTAAATAATACAGCTCCGGGTTACC
Source organism: Garra rufa (assembly GCF_049309525.1). NCBI lineage: Eukaryota > Metazoa > Chordata > Actinopteri > Cypriniformes > Cyprinidae > Garra > Garra rufa. The sequence continues at coordinate 5,648,243 of NC_133362.1, read as the reverse complement.
CACGATAGACACCAAAGGTTTCTCCTCCATTTCTTGCAGTCTCCGGACTTTTTAAGCAACGGTAAACTTTCGTCACAACAACAGAAGGCCCGCCTCTCCATTCATTCGATTGGACAATGGAAAAGAATGACGTTGGGCGTTTTTCCGCTCAGAGCGCTCCTGCAAAAACGCGAGGCGCAGCAGGCGGCGAAAACGCCGTCAAGATGGTCCTCATCTCTCGTCATGGATCAGGGAAAGTGAAAATGAAATCTGTCACAGGGGTGGTTGGATTTATTCACAAACACGTTAAAAATATTTATTGAACGCTTCTTTCTTTTCACTTTTGTTTTTACTGCATTATCGTAATCAAAGGCTGTATATAACTTAATATAACCGTACAAAACCAGTAGTTCTGTGTGCAATTAGACATTGAGCACCCCCATATTGCCAAAATGGTATGATGCTCGTTTCACCCGCGAAGATTCGACTGTGAGATCGGTGGTCGAATCAGGCTCCGCATATCGATGCATCGAATCTTCGACTATTCGGGGACAGCCCTACTTATTTCAGAAATGTAACCAAAAACTAGGGATGCACAATACTGTGTTTTTGCCGATATTCGATATGCCGATATTTTTAAACTAATTTTGGCTGACAGCCAATGCATTCTCAGATTAAATGCAGCAATCCAAAACAGCAAATTTAATCATCATTCAGGCAAAACTTTGCTTCAAGAATGAGCCACACTGCTGACGTGATCTAATCGCTAAAACACCCTGAGCACATGTGAGTTATTCCTCATATCGGCAAGACATATCGGCATAATCTTTCATATCGGACCAATGCTGATATTTACAAAAACCCGTTCCAAAAAATATTGACTTCAAAACAACACTACTAGGAGTGCTAAAATACACTTTTTATGGTTTATAGCCAACAAAACTAATGTAAAAGTATCTTGAGCTTTTGTTCACCACTGACCTTATTTCAGACATTTAACTAAAAACCCATTCAAAAAACCAATTGACTTTGACTCGCTGGAACAAGAGGTGCTAAAATTCTGGGTTTTGGCTTACAAAAATAACATGAAAACATCTTGAGATTGTGTTACAACAGACCTTATTTCAAGAATTTAACCAAAAACTAGTGATGCACGATCTTAGATTTTTGCAGATATCCGATTTGCTGATATTTTTCAACTCATTTTGGCCGATAGCCGCCCCCTACGGAATTAGAACTGCAACGATCCAAAACAGTGAATTTATTCATCATTCAGGCAAAACCTTGCTTCAAGAATGAGCCACCCTGCTCTAATCTAATCACTAACACACCCTGAGTTATTCCTCTTATCGGCAAGACATATCGGCATAATTTTTCATGTCGGACTGATACCGATATTTTCATTTAAAGCCACTATCGGCAGATAATATCATGCAT
>NC_133362.1:5611827-5641827 GCF_049309525.1 Garra rufa | reverse complement strand
TGTTAGTACTGTTGAGTTAGTTCAGAGATCAACATGACCAAACACCTGCAAGTGAGTAAAGAGAGACATTAAACCAAATCAGTTCTATTACTTATGAGATCAAGAACCACTTACGAAACAATAATGAAAGCATAAGTCTTATTTCATTCCATTACACTCTTAAAAATAAGGGTTTTCTATTGGCATCAATGGTTCTATTCTGAACTTTTTAACGTTCATAAAACCTTCCAATTCCACAAAAGGTTCTTTAGAGTATAAAAGTGTTCTTTAGATTATTAAAATGATTATTAAAACAAGTTTTTTTTTTTTTAAGAACTGTTAACTGGAAGGTTCTTTGGGGAACCAAAATGGTTCTTTTATGACTTTTCTGCAAAAAACAAACAAACAAAAAAACCAATTGGAACCTTTATTTTTAATAGTGTATTTTGTTTAGAATATCAGAACGCTTGATTCCCAAACCTAACAAGACACAAATCTCCACATGATCTCAGCATCAGGGTGTGTTTTCCATCCACAAAACATCTGACAACAACACAGCAAAACACTAACGGCATGATATGAGAGAGCAGAAAGCGTCAGGAAACACTTTAAACAGTGAAGGGCAGCAGTGGTAAAGCTTAACTAGTCAGTCCATCGCTTCAAAGTCACACCTGAATAGTAAAAAACTAAAACTAAAACCCCAAATCACAGATTGGAAAACAAAACTGTGAACTCAAAACAGTGCCGGAATAATTCAGAACCAACCTCCGGACTTTTGAAGAAATGTAGGCAGATGCGTCAATTTATTTTTAAATTAATATTTTTATTCATCAAGGATGCATTAAATTGATTAAAAGTGACAGTAAAGACATTTAAAATGTTACAAAAGATTTCTGTTATTAATAAACGCTGTTCTTTTGAACTTTCTGTTCATCATATAATCCTGAAAATGCATCACAGTTTTCACTGTTTTCAACTGATAATAATCAGAAATGTTTCTAGAGCAGCAAATCAGCATATTAGAATGATTTCTGAAGGATCATGTGACACTAAAGACTAAAAAAATCCAGCTTTGATCACAAAAATAAATTATATGTTAACAGGTTTTCATGTAGAAAAGAGTGATTTTAAATTTGAATAACATTTTACAATTTTTCTGTATTTCTGATTAAATAAATGCAGCCTTGATGAGCAGAAAAGACGTCTTTCAGAAACCTATACCAGCTTATCTCCTAAGTTTTGAAAGCTTATATTAAAGAAATTCAATTTGAAGAAATTTACTGTTATTTCATCACAAGCTGGCTGTGATACAGCACACAAAAGTGAGTTATATCTAACAAGTAAAATTCACCGGAATAATTCACGCAATTTAAATAACCCTTTCAAACAGACGGTGGAAAAATAAACCGTCCAACAAAACGAAATTAAGAACAGAGGCTTATTTTGGTGGATACATGTTTAATATTAAACAACCTTCTGGTGAAAAAAGGGGAAGAGAGAGAGAAAGCAAGCTACAAAGAGCAAACGCTTCGGCCAACATGCAGTTTCATAAAGAGCTCCCACGATCAAAATTAGTCAAATATTTTCACAGAAACAAAGGTCACACAATTATTAAGGGCTTTCATGATCGGTCGACATAGCACGCCATCCCTAACATCAGCTTTGTTCAGACAGGCAGCAGAAAAATAAAACATTTAAAGTCTAAGAGCGGTTCTCAATTTTTGTACATTTCTCACTCAATCTTTCTAAGTTTTGTCTTCTGAAGAGCTGCGTACATCTGAATTGAACTTGTTTCATAATTAATGAACTTTACAGTACAATTTTAATGTTTTTAGAGCTGCTTAAAGCACAATCTGAATTTGTTTCATATTTGCTGAAGTTTCCATGAATTTATCAATTTATTCATTTCTTTGAAACACTTGGTGCAGTATAACATGATATATGTGACCCTGGAGCACAAAACCAGTCTTAAGAAGCATGGGTATATTTGTAGAAATAGCCAAAAACACATCGTATGGGTCAAAATCATCGATTTTTCTTTTATGCCAAAAATCATTGCGATATTACGATCATGTTCCATGAAGGTGTTTTGTAATTTTCCTACTGTAAATATCTCAAAAATGAATTTCTGATTAGTAATATGCATTGCTAAGAACTTCATTTGGACAACTTTAAAGGCGATTTTCCCAGTATTTTAAGTTTTCAAATACACTACCGTTCAAAAGTTTGGGGTCAGCACATTTTTTTTTTAAAGAAATTAATACTTTTATTCACCAAGGATGTATTAAGTTAATAATTAAAAGTTTATTAAAAGTTAATAATAAATAATTTACATTATAATAAAAAAATATATTTTGAATTAACACTGTACTTTGTAAACTTATTCATGAAAGAATCCTGGAAAAATCACAGGTTCCAAAAAATATTTGGCAGATCCAACATTGATCATTTTAATAATAAACCAGCATATTAGAATGATTTCTGAAGGATCATGTGACACTGAAGACTGGAGTAACAGCTGATAAAAATTCAGCTTTTCATCACAGGAATAAATTCTATTTTACAGTATGTTAAAATAAAAGCATTATTTTATAGTGTAAAAACATTTTGCAATATTCCTGTTTTTTTCTGTATTTTTAATCAAATAAATATGGCCTTGATGAGTATAAGAGACTTCTTTAAAGACTATTACTGACCCCAAACTTTTGAACGGTACTGTATATCTCAGCCAAATATTGTCCTATCCTAAAAAAAACCTTGGAAAGCTTATTTATTCAGCTTTCAGATTCAATTAAAAAAAAAAAAATGACCCTTGTGGCTAGTTTTGTGGTGCAGGGTCACATATTAAGGTGACTTGACTATTCATTCCTCTTTTTTCCTCACCTATATTTTCTGCACTCTCAGAATCTCTTCATCTTCTTCATCATCATGCACAGATCAAATTTATCTCCGTTTCTCTCTCTCTCCCATGATAATCTCCTTCAGAGATCCACAGAGCCATGCACTGAAGCTCAGACAGGAAGCACTGACATACAGACAGGAAATGAGGTGGATACAGGTTTGACCTACCCTGATAGATCTTTGTTGTCGGGCTCCTCACACGGTTCCTCCTTCACACTCTCAGCATTGGGACTCTGTGCTGTCGGGATGCACTCTTTGGCCTCCTCTTTTGTGTCGTCCTCCTCTTCATCAGCGTGATTATCGTCCTCTTCGTTTACGCTGCTGACATCCATTTTATCTTCACAGGGTGCCGTGGATTCTGCATTCTCCTCCTGAGATGAAACAGGTTATTTTTACCCATAAGCTCTTGCCATTAGTATTATTTGACCCTAATTAATGTCTGATTTAGCTACATTTGTAAACGCATGACTGTTTTTGTTTTAGCAGCTTGTGCTGAGAGAAAAAACAAGGCTTATAAATATACATGAGGTCAGACAATCCTGCTGAGAGACTAAACAAACAACTAGAGAGAGTGGCTTCAAATGCAATAGCACTGTACTGCTGACTTATTATTATATAATAAATGACGAATCTGTTTAAATCTACATTAAAAATAAAGTATATGTGACCCTGGATCACAAAATCAGTCATAAGGGTCCATTTTTTGAAATTGAGATTTATACATCATCTAAAAGCTAATTAAATAAGCTTTGCACTGATGTACGGACAATATTTGGCCAAGATACAACATTTTGAAATCTGGAATCTGAGGGTGCAAAAAAAATAAAAAATCTAGATCTTCTTAGCAATGCATATTACTAATCAAAAAATACTTTTTGATATATTTATGGCAGAAAAATTACAAAATATCTTCATGGAACACAATCTTTACTTAATATCCTAATGATTTTTGGCATAAAAGAAAAATCAATAATTTGAACCCAAACAGTGTATTGTTGGCTGTCGCTACAAATATACCCTAGCGACTTAAGACTGGTTTTGTGGTCCAGGGTTACATATGATATAAAGCGTATACACTATAATGCCAAAAGTATTAGGACACCCCCTTCTAATGAACAGGTTTGACTACTTTAGTAATTTCCTTGAGTACAAATCTTAAAGTTTAAGCATATAATGATATTCTAGGGAATTGTGTGCTTCTAATTTTATAGCAATAATTTAGACAGGACCCTTTTCTATTCTAACATGACAATGCTATTAACTCAGTCAGTGTGGAAGAACTTCACTGCATAAAGCAAAGTCCTAATCCCAGTTGAACACCTCCGGTGTGACTTTAAATGCCGACCTTGAGCCAAAAACCCATCACCAAACACCAATGACTTGTACATGCAATATGTGGAGAAAAGAATTGGGATACCACCTACTTTAGAACAGAAAAAGGTACAGTCATTTTAGACACTTCCAAACCTGTGGCAACAAATATGGAAACATAATTAATGTATTTAAAAATTGTATTTCCATCTCTGTTGCAACAGTTTTGGAAGTGTCTAAAATGACTGTACCCATATATACAAGTCATTGATGTTTGGTGATGAGTTTTTGGCTCAAGGTCCGCATTTAAAGTCACACCAGAGATGTTCAGCTGGGATTAGGACTTGGCTTTATGCAGAACAGTTAAAGGTGCCATAGAATGGAAAACTGAATTTACCTTGGCATAGTTAAACAATAACAGTTCAGTACATGGACATGACATACCATGAGTCTCAAACACCATCGTTTCCTCCTTCTTATATAAATCTAGTATTTGCAAAAGACCATCGAAAAATAGGTCAGTTCCAACATAACACCGACTGTTACAAAACTTTCCCGGGATCGTTAATAGTTACGCCTCCAACATTTGCATCGCCCAATGATCGGTAACGTCAGTGCATCAGTAAAATAAGGCGATCCATTGAAGGGACATGGTTAGCTTAATGCTAGTGCTAGCCTGTTACAGTCCAATACATAAGATTTCACTTACAACATAAACAGAGAGATGATTGCGCTGATGATGGCGAATGATTTACAGATCTTGAGAATCACTGAGAATCAGCTGAACTTGTGTGGTAAGAAGCACTCCCTCTGCATTATAACTAGTGTTGCTTTCGTCAAGAAAATTATGACTAAATATCGTCATCAACGAACCTTTATCACGTGACGAAAACAAGACGAAACGAAAATGCTGGTCATGTGACGATGACTATAATACAATGTATAATGCAATATCGTTGACGAATAAAAACGAGACTAAATGTGGTTTACAAAATAAAAACTATGCTAAAATGTCTCTTCATTTTCGGCGACGAAAACGAGACGAAACGAAATGTTATAACGTTAAATTGATGTGCGCATGCCCAGTAGCCAGAGCTGTATCCCTTCTAGCCTAAACCGCAGGCGACGTCACTTTCTCAAGTCACACTCGCGGCATTATTAGAAGACAACTACAAAACAAAGTTAAGTTTGACACAGAGAAAGGGACCGATGGCTGGTCAGCTGTGGTTCGTCTTTGGGAGAAAAAGAAGAAACGACTCATATTTTTCCTACTTTTAGTAGTGATGGGAAAATTAAGCTTTTCGAAGCACCAAAGCGTTCCCCTCAACTGGATCTAAAAAGCTTCATTACTCGAAGCTTTTCAACACGTTGCACACTATTGACATCTAGTGGTCAAAGGTGGAAAACGTTTCTTTTGCGTCCCAGATGTCAAAGCGATTTTTGGACAGTTTCACATAATGAATCAATTTGTGCTATGAAAAACATAAGAAATATTTTACTTAATATTTTACACAAATTAATTAATCTGTAAATAAACCTATTAAATGACAAGCATGATTTGTGTAGCCATAGATGATCAAAGTAAATTAAGAATATTGTTAAATTGACTAATATTATTATCAATCAGAAGTGCTTTTGAAGCAGGAATTACTAAAAAATGAACATGTCCAAAACTACACGTACATATTTATTCGTATTATGATTTATTCTTAATAAAGAAGTGAAGGACACTTGAAACCTGCGCAAGGAGTTCGTGTTGTTTGAATCAGAATACGGAATGGATGTATTCTTGAGCTTATAAGGTAACAATAATATAATAATCTTGTTTGAAATGGGGTTGGCTAAAAAAAAAAACTTTGGTTTCGTCTATGCTACTAGGTACTTATACTATATTGACTGGGTTAAATAAAATTGCATTACTAAAAATAGACTAAAATACAATTTTCATTGACTAAAAATTTACTAAAATGTCATCAGTTTTCGTCGACTAAAACTAGACGAAAATAGTCATGGGTAATTCTGACTAAAATAAGACTAAAATGCTCAGACTTTAATCGACTAAAACATGACTACACTAAAAAGTGTATGAACATGACTAAAACTAATAAAAACTAAAATGACAGCTTCACACAAAGACTAGCCTAAAACTAAAATTAAAAACGGGCGCCAAAAACAACACTAATTATAACTTTACACAGCTGATACGATCACAGTAATGAGACTAAAATGTCGGTGATTCAAAACGACAGATTCAACTAACCTCATATTAAAAGCGGCTAGAGCTCCTAATTAAATATATATTTTTGTCAATGTGCGAGCTACAGAGTTGAGCCGCTCTGTGAAACAGCCAATCAGAGCAGAGCTCATTAATATTCATGAAGCTTCCAAAAAAGGCAATAACAGAGCATTTCATTCTAGGGACAAATCCTAGGGTTGTAAATGGACCTGTAAAACCGTTTCTGGAGATGTTTTGCCCTTTCCTATGCCATATACCTTCTCTGTAGATATCAGAGAACAATTTAAAATATTCTCTCAATGCATTCTATGGCACCTTTAAGTTCTTTTTTGAATTTGATTTGAACCTTGCCTTAGACACAGAGGCATTGTCATGAATAGAAAGGGTCCTGTCCAAACTGTTGCTATAAAATTAGAAGCACACAATTCTCTAAAATATCATTATATGCTTAAATGTTACGATTTGTACTCATGAAAATTACTAAAGTAGTCAAACCTGTTCAGTAGAAGAGGGTGTCCCAATTTTGGCAATACAGTGTATTTAAAGGTTGTATCAGCGATTTCTAGCCTAAAACATAAAGTGTCAATTTCAGCTGACCTTTCTTCACGATCCGCTCGCTGCCTGCCCCATAAATTGTCTGTGAAAAAACCGCGTCTCTCTGGTCAGCCTAGAGTCCGAGATATGCCAAAAAAACAATCGGCACTACCAACCTTTCCACACATAAACAAACAGTGTTCCAACCAATCAGTGTCAGGGGTTTGGTGTTGTGGACTTTCCTACTGGTGCTGGGATGTGAGGGAGGCGGAGCGAAAGTCCACAACCCCAAACTCCTGACGCTGATTGGTTGGAACACTGTTTGTTTATGTGTGGAAAGGTTGGTAGTGCCGATTGTTTTTTTGGCATATCTCGGACTCTAGGCTGACCAGAGAGACGCGGTTTTCTCACAGACAATTTATGGGGCAGGCAGCGAGCGGATCGTGATGAAAGGTCAGCTGAATTTGACACTTTATGTTTCAGGCTAGAAATCGCTGATACAACCTTTAATTAATGGAATGTTTAATATGAAAAAAAAATATATATATTTTAAGTCATGTTTTGTTTCAATGTCACAATATAAATTAAAAATAGCAATACGAGTAGATGAGTAGTATGCCATATCAGACATCCTAAGATTATATTTTCAATACCTTGACCACATGCGGTGTGCTGGAGGTCTCTGGTTCTTTGAGGGCTTTCTGTTCTTCTCCTGCGCTTGATGTGCTTAAAGAGACAGCGTTTCCGCCGCTGGCTGTTTCCTCCGCTTTCACCTCGCTCTTTGAGCTCGTCTTCTCGCCGGTCTTATACGGCAAATCCATGCGAAACGTGATTCCCGTGGAGGTGCAGTAGTCCTCAAAGCCATACAGATACCTGCAGGAGGTTCAACAACACACATTAGCACATCCAGTATCGATCAGATGGCAATACTACACTTAACGTAACATCGCTGCATCTTAAGCTCCTAATTGCTAACAAGTATGCGTGACTTAGAGTTGGGGTCAAAAATTTGCTAAATGATATTTATTTTAGCAAAATGCATGTTGTTGTTTATTTAGTACTGACCTGAATAAGATATTTCACATAAAAGATGATTACATATAGTCCACAAGAGATACTGTGTTGTTATCTGAATGATCCACAGCTGTGCTTTCTGTTCAGTGATAGTTGTTCATGAGTCCCTTGTTTGTCCTGAACAGTTAAACTGCCTGCTGTTCTTCAGATAAATCCTTCAGGTCCCACAAATTTTTGGGTTTTCCAGCATTTTTGTGTATTTGAACCCTTTCCAGCAATGACTGTATGATTGTGAGATCCATCTTTTCACACTGAGGACAACTGAGGGACTCATATGAAACTATAACAGAAGGTTCAAACACTCACTGATTAAGAGCCGGGGGTGAAAACTTTTTGAATTTGAAGATCAGGGTAAATTTCTCTTTTTTTGTCTTCTGGGAAACATGCAAGTATCTTCTGTAGCTTCTGTATGATATTTAGGCAAAATAAGAAATAAGAAAAATGCACACATCTCCATTCTGTTCAAAAGTTTTCACCCCCACCTTTTTATGCATGGTTTTTCCCTTCTGGAGCATCAGTGAGTGTTTGAACCTTCTGTGATAGTTGCATATGAGTCTCTCAGTTGTCCTCAGTGTGAAAGGATGGATCTTAAAATCATACAGTCATTGTCAAAAAGGGTTCAAATACACAAAAATGCTGGAAAACCAAAGAATTTGTGGCACCTGAAGTATTTTTCTGAAGAACAGCAGGCAGTTTAACTGTTCAGGACAAACAAGGGACCAGTGTTGGGCAAAGTTACTTTTAAAAGTAATGCATTACAATATTGAGTTACTCCCTAAAAAAGTAACTAATTACGTTACTTGGTTACTTTTTATGGAAAGTAATGCGTTATGTATACGTTTGTGTTACTTTTTAAATCTGGGCAGGGTTTGCTTGTTTGTTTTTAATATAAAAACGTCTATTTTTGTCAAATGTAAAAGCCTTTTCACACCAAAAGCCTCAGGCTTAGAGAAAAATTAATTCAATTCTGTACAGCAGACCGCAGAAGAAAAAAAGTAAACTCTTCAGCCATAATAAAAGGAAAACAAATGTTAGATTATCTTGAGTAGTTGTTGCTTATTAGTATGGATGAATTGGATCATCGAAGGTCGGCAGCAAAGACATCGGTTAATAAAATGGGATTATGTAAATACATAAAGGATAATTGTATCATTTAATAATTTAATTATTGCAGTTTTGCGTTGAATTTCACTGTTTTTATTTATTTTGAAGAATACTGTATCTGTTTTTTTAAGCAAGTGAGATGAATTAATGCATGTTCACATTTATTCTAGAACTAAAGTAACATCTTACTCACAATTTCGCTCAACATGAGGACAGGAGAGCTTTTAATCAATAAATGGGGGAAAAAGCAACTGGCGTTACTTATGTAAAAAAAAAGTAACTCAGATATGTTCATGTCAATTAAAAAGTAATGCATTACTTTGCCGTTACTTGGAAAAAGTAATATTATTACGTAACTCGCATTACTTGTAATGCGTTACTCCAACACTGCAAGGACACTTTCAAACTATTATTTTCTCTTGTGGACTATATGTAAACATCTTTTTGGTGAAATATCTTATTCAGGTCAGTACTAAATAAATAAAAATAACATGCATTTTGGTAAAACAATGAACAGTTTGCAGATTCTGAAAGGGGGGTGAAATAACGAAAGACATATGCCATATTTTGCAACAGCTCCCTGCTTACAGACAGAACAGGTGCATTCAGTGCTTGTTCTTCTAAATTTTTTTTACACTTGAACATTTACACTTTACATTTTTTGTTTTGTTTCCAGCCAAAATATCTAAAAATTCTTAAATCAAGAAGGTTTTTTTAGACAAGTAAAAATTATTTTGTTGTTTTCAGATAAAACAAGCCAAATTCAGTGCGTTTTTGCTTGAAAAAAGCTAAATTATATGCCAATGGGATATCAAACATAATCTGGTTTTCTGTTTGAAATGAGATTTTTTTGCTTACCTCAGTGGCAGATTATTTTGCTTGTACTCAACAAAAACTCACTTAATTTAGAATTTTCACTTGTCTAGAAAATCCTTCTTGATTTAAGAATTTTTAGATATTTTGCAGATTCTGAAAGGGGGGTGAAATAACGAAAGACATATGTGACCCTGGACCACAAAACCAGTCTTAAGTCGCTGGGGTATATTTGTAGCAATAGCCAAAAATACATTGCATGGGTCAAAATTTTTGATTTTTCTTTTATGCCAAAAATCATTAAGAAATTAAGTAAAGTTTATGTTCCATGAAGATTTTTTTGTAAAATTCCTACTGTAAACATATCAAAATGTAATTTTTGATTTGTAATATGCATTGTTAAGAACCTAATTTGGACAACTTTAAAGGTGATTTTCTCAGTCTTTTTGATTCATTGCACCCTCAGATTCCAGATTTTCAAATAGATGTATCTCGGCCAAATATTGTCCTATCCTAACAAACCATACATCAACAGAAAGCTTATTTATTGAGCTTTCATATGATGTATACATCTCAGTTTTGTCAAATTTAACCTTATGACTGGTTTTGTGGTCCAGGGTCACATATGCTATATTTTGCAACAGCTCCCTGCTTACAGACAGAACAGGTGCATTCAGTGCTTGTTCTTCTAAACTTTTTTTACACCTGAAACACCACTGCTGAGCAGCTCAAGGTTTGCTGTCATTGTCATCAGGGGTTTATAAAGGATCTACGTACTTTCTGTAGGCGCATTTGACGTTGTAACCGGCTGCGGAGTTGAGCACGGGGATGCCCAGATCCTGATACACCTGCTTCCAGACAGATCCGCTCTCGATCTGAAACACAGGGAGGAAGACGTCGAGTCAGAGCTAACGCAGACAGAGCAGCAGCAGTGTCAAGATCAGAAATAAAACTCACATTGTCAAATCCTCCGAGCTTATTCACCAGCCTGTAGAGCTTGAAAAGGTTCAGATTCCTGTAGCCCAGCACTGGTCGCTTATTGATGGGAGTTCCTGAGGAGAAAAGTGAAAAAGATAGTCAGTTTCAAATGTAAAATGCAAACATTAATGCATTCAGGCAGATGCTCTTTTTACTTAGATTTTTTTTGTTTTGTTTCCAGCCAAAATATCTAAAAATTCTTAAATCAAGGAGGTTTTTTTTAGACATGTAAAAATTATTTTGTTGTTTTCAGATAAAACAAGCCAAATTAAGTGCATTTTTGCTTGAAACAAGCAAAATAATCTGCCAATGGGATATCAAAAATAATCTTGTTTTCTATTTGCATTTACCCCAGTGGCAGATTATTTTGCTTGTACTCAGCAAAAACTCACTTAATTTAGAATTTTTCCTCGTCTAGAAAATCCTTCTTGATTTAAGAATTTTTAGATATTTTGGCTGGAAACAAAACAAAAAGTCTAAGTATGAAAATAATTTTTTGCAGTGTATCCGAAGTGACTTAGGATGCATTCAAGGTAAATATAACATTATGCATTCTCCTCACCTCCAGTGTTTGTTATTGCTAACTAAAACTATTAAAAATGATAAATGATTAAAAAAAAAAGGGTAAATTAAATATAAATCTACATACCTCTATTTATTTATTTATTTATTTAGTTAGTTATGTGTTATGATAAATATTCTGCATGTATTTTCTCTTTTTCTTTTGATATGTTTCTGTTACTTTTTTTATTTTTATTATTGTCGTAATTATCATCAGCTTTTCTGTTGTGATCTTGATTAGTAATATGCTTTTAATGGTTGCTGATCATAAAATAAATAAAAAAATAAAAAAATAAATATTAGATGCATACTAGAAAAACATGAACTGAAATAAGTGTCAAGTTGAAGCACTAAAATTACTCAAACAGAAATAAATATAAATTAAAGCACATAACAAAATGTCTAAAATAAAAAAATAAAAATAAAAGCAAATATTACTGAATACTACAAAAACAACACTGCTCACCTCTATCCTCCATAAATTTGTAAAGCTGCTGTAGGAAGTTGTCCTTCTCTTCGGGGAATGGCTCTACTTCCTCCTGCACACAGGAAATACAAACACAGAAAGTTGGGTGTCATTCAGATGTCTTTAAAAACTAGTTCGCTAGACTACAGTGTACTTAACTACTTTTGATCAGTAGCTTGAAGCTATTAAGGGGAACAATATCTTTACAAATACACACTTTCAATCAAAAGTTTATGATCAGAAAAAAAAATATTTTATTGAAGTCTCTTCTGCTTACCAAGTCTGCATTTATTTGATTAAAAATACTGTAAAAACTGTAGAAATATATTTAAAAATTAAAGTTATTTCTTTGATCAATGCTGAATTTTCAGCATCATTACTCCAGTTTTCAGTGTCACATGATCCTTCAGAAATCATTCTAATATGCTGATTTGCTGCTCAGAAAACACTTCTGATTATTATCAATGTTAAAAACAGTTGTGCTGTCCAATATTTTTGTCGAAAAAACCATGATACAATATTTCTTTTACAATATAAAATGCCTTTACTGTGACTTTTGATCAAAATAATACATGCTTACCAAATAAAATTATTTAATTCTTTAAAAAACATCTTTAAAAAATAAATACATAAAACCCAAACTCTTTAACATTATCGTATAGCACAGAAAATGACAAAAAATATGTAATTAATAACCTCAATTTATTTATTGAGTTGTTATGTGTTAAGATAAACATTCTGCATGTATTTTCTCTTTTTTCCTTTTCTTTCGATATGTTTTTGTTACTATCGTTTTTATTATTGTTGTTATTATTATTATTATCGGCTTTTCTGTTGTGATTCTGATTTGTAATATGCTTAAGTGTCACTGGTTGCTGATCAATTAATCAAAAAACTGAAATAAGTGTAAAGTTAGAGCACTAAAATGACTAAAACAGAAATGAAAATAAAATAAACCACACAGAAAAGGCAAAAGCACATAACAAAATTACTAAAACAAAAATGCTGCATTTGTTTGATTAAAAATACAGTAAACATTGTGAAAATGTAAAATATTATTGAAATTTAAAATTAGTGTTTTCTATTTGAATATATTTTACAATGAAATTTATTCCTGTGATGCAAAGCTGAATTTTCGGCATCATTACTCCAGTCTTCAGTGTCACATGATCCTTCAGAAATCATTCTAATGTGCTGCTTAAAAAACATTTTTTTTTTTATAATATAAAATGCCTTTACTGTGACTTTTGGTCAAAATAATGCATCCTTACCAAATAAAATAATTTAATTCTTTAAAAAAAAAATAATAATAACAAAAAATATGTAGTTAATAACAAAAACAAAAGACACCAAATCAAAATAACTGACAACAGGGATAATAAACAAGGTTTGATTAATAATTTTGATGTACAAAAACATAAAAAGATTCAATTTCTCTTTTTTTGAGAAGAATCAACAAGAGCAGCTGATCGTTCGTAAAGCTGCTTGCAATAGGAGATAAACATTATCCATGTAATGTTAAGTTGCTACTTGTTAGAAAAAAACAGCTTGTTTCTGGAAAAGCAACAGTATTATGAAAAGTGTCTGGCTTTGATGTGTTTTTCCCTCTGTAATCTAGTTTATGCAACTATGACAGCACACGCACACATCAGCCTCTGACACTGTTTTAATACAGGTCTGAGTAACAGTGAAACCTGTCATCACACGCTCAAGCTGTTCAGCTGTCAGTCTTTCATGAAGAAATGTGCCGCTTAAACTCTGAAGGTAATATTTTGTGGTCAATAAATCAAGGTAAACAAACGACTGATGACAGGAGCTCAAGCTGTAAGAGTGAACGCAACACATCAACATGAACATTAGTGCTGCGTATCAGCAGATTCCACTCTTCAATCCCACTCACAGTTTATGAAGGTTGTTATTGCCAGGGAATTAAAAAATAAAAACTTGTGACTTAAATCTGACTTTTTCCCCCTCACAATTACAAATATACTCTTTACAATTTGTTGTTTTTAATCCCACCACAGAATAAAAAAAAATTATACATATTAATAATAAAAATACAAATAATAACAATAAAAAAAAAAAGATTTAAAGATTTAATATCTCACAATTGTCTTTACAATTTATTATTTTTATCCCACCACAGAATATATATATATATATATATATATATATATATATATATATATATATATATATATATATATATATATATATATTAGGGCCGGGACTCGATTAAAAAATTTAATCTAATTAATTAGAGGCATTGTAATTAATTAATCGAAATTAATCGCATTTTAATCGCATATAAATATTTGACCTGATAACAGTGAGAAGTAAGTTTTTTTATATGGATTTTTATTATACCATTGAATAATGACTGAATACATAAGCTTAAGCAACAAAATATTGTTTATTTTGTTCAACCAAGTCCAACAGACCAGTGCAATATTGCCATTAAGTGTAGCAATAGGCTCGATGTGCTGTGGTGATATGCGAATTCCTTGTTGCATAGCTTGCACACAACCATGCCCTGTCAATCATCACAGTTAACATTATCTACATTTCCTTTAATTTAATTTCCTACCGTATTAGAGAAATTAAGAGGCACGTTCTTTAACGAGTCTTTCATGCCGAGAACTCTGCTCTTGTGTTTGCTTAATTATGCATTTAAACGTTAATGACCAAACCTATCATTATAAATGTTGCTGCACATGGAATATAACGCGGATAACATTTAAAAAATATTTTTTATCAGGTTACACACTGATTATTTATCACTCAAACCCCTTTCTCTACCTGTCCGTTGGTCGCGCATATCCTCCATGTTTGTAGTTTAACACTTTTTATGCGTGTTTGTAGTTCTAATCGAATCCTTGTTCACGCGCAGTGTGTTGCGGGCAATATTAGCCGTTAGACAGTGTGCATTGATCGTTAAGGGAATCTTTGGAATACGTTTTTAAACATACTACGATTTGGGACATACAATACTATTTAGGACGGACGCAGCTTGTCTGAACTCTAGTTGGTGTTCCAGTGTAATCGGTCCGCCGAATCTCATCCAGTGAGAAACGTTCCGCGGTGCAAAACTAAGTGCGATTAAAATGCGTTAAAAAATTTTAACGCGTTATTTTTGTGTAATTAATTAATCTAAATTAACGCGTTAAAGTCCCGGCCCTAATATATATATATACATACACACACACACAAAATATATATTTATTAATAATAAAAATACACATAATAACAATAAAATAAAAATACATTTAAAAATAAATTAAATTAATTAAATATTTAATATCTCACAATTTTGTCTTTGTCTTTACAATTTATCGTTTTTTATCCCACCTCAGAATAAAATGTATATATTTATATCTCACAAATAGTTTATTTCACATTTCTTACTTGCAATTGCAATTCTGACTTTCTTTTTCTCAGAATTCCTTCTATTTTTGTTTTGTTTCTGGTATTTAAAATAAAGGTATTTGCTGCTTTTGATCTCTTTTTTTGATCAGACTTTTTTCCTCTGAATTGCAAATTTAAATCTCACATTTCTGACTTTTTTCTTGCAATTCTGAGTTTACATATCTCAATTTTTGTTTCTGCAATGAAATATAATGGTAATTTCCAGTTTTTATTTTACTAGTTCAGTAGTTTATATCTTGCAATTCTGATTTTTCTTCATCAAAACTTATTCAGATTTTTTATTCCGCCACAGAATAAAAATAAGGTTGTTTTGGCTACTAATTTTTTTTTCTTCTTCTCAGAATTCTGAGTTTACATCAGTAAGACTTTTAATCTCACATTTCTGGCTTTTTCTTTTTATAATTTAAGTTTATAGTTATATCTTGCAATTCAAAACATAAAATAAAAAGGTAATTTCAAGAGTTATCTCACAACTCTGACTTTGTTTCCTCAGGATTCATTCTGACTTTTACAAAATAAAAAAATAAAGGAGTTTTTGCTGCATCTTTCAATTCTGTTTTTTGTTTCTGCCATGGAATATAAAATAAAAAGGTAATTGCCACTTTTATTTCAAAATGTAAGACTTTTCCCCCTTAGAGTTGCAAGTGTATATCTCACAAAAAGTTTTTTTTTATTTGTTTTACAATTTTTTTTTTTTTTTTTTACAATTTTTACTTGCAATTGCGAGTTTATATCTTGCAATTCTGACTTTTTTCCCCTCATAACTCATTCTGTTTTTTTTTTCTGCCACAGAATAAAAAAATAAAGGTATTTGCTGCTTTTGATTTCAACATTCAGACTTTTTTCCTCAGAATTGCACATTTAAATCTCACATTCCTCTTTTTCTTACAATTCTGAGTTGACATAAAATGTTTGTTTCTGCCATCAAATGTATAATTGTATTTTCTAATTTTTATTTCATTATTTTTACTCACAACTGAACTAATAGTTTATATTTTGCAATTTTTTCCTTCAGATTTTTTTTTTTACAGAATTAAAAATAAAGTACTTTTTGATACTATTTGTTTTATTTCTCAGAATTGTATCCAAGTTTACATCTTGCAATTCTGTTTTTGTTTCTGCCACGGAATATGAAATAAAAAAAGGCAATTGTGAGTTTATATCTTACATTTCTAACTTTTCTACTCAGAATTGCGAGTTTATATCTCACCTCCTCCTCCTCGCTGCTGGCCTCTTCCTCTTGTTCCTCCTCCTCTTCCTCATCATCTTCCTCACTGCTGGAGCTTTCGTCCTTCACCTCCGTCCTCCATGTACTGGGCACAGCGCCGTTACGCTGGAAATCCCAAGCTGCATCTAACGCTGTGAAACACACAAACAGCGACAATGAGATTACAATGAGCTCCATGTGACTGGAAATCCCTTCTTTGGTGTGTCTTTTTCCCCCTTTTTTATTGGCCTTGGTTTCAAAAGTATTTTCCCCATTAGAATTTAAAAAGCCTTTATTTAAGAGTTGTAAGCCAAACTAAACAGCTACAAGGTGAATCATAACATTACAGGCTTTAATCTGAAGCAAAGACGACATTACGTAATGATCTAAAGAAATAACAGTGTCATGAAGGTGGATAAATATAAAAATAACATTAAAGATGTTGATTATGCATATAGAAAAATATATTTTACATTTATTGCAAAATATGTATATTTTGTACACCAGGTCAAAAGTGCATTGTTCAAAAACAACAAAAACTAATAAACAGATATAAGTTGCATCAGTGTATAAGTGTGGCATTTTACGATTGCATTCAGAAATCATGTAAAATACAATATAAATAAAACAAAAACACTATAATTTTTTTTTTTTTTTCATTCATTATAAACAACATGTATTATTAATGGCAAGCCTAAACAAATTCATTTAAAGACAAATTAAAACTAGCGGAGTGTGGGGAAATGTGTTATACATGCATATAAGTCACATATAAGTAACAGCACATTTCAGATAATAAATTTTAAAAAAAAAAAATTATAATTTTTGTTAACATTTTGAATTTGATTTATTGTTGCACTTTCTGTTTTCATTTTAATTTTACTTAAAGTTTTGGTTGTCTGGTTTTGTTGTTTTTCTTGTCATTTTTACTATTTTTTGTTTATTTTTTAAAGTGTTTTATTTATAGTTTTATTTTTTAAATATTAATAGTTTTTTAAATATTAATAATATTTTATATTTTTTTCATTTGTAGTTTTAGTTTAGTTTAAGTTATTTTACTACTTAAAACAAAAATGACAAATGTTGCCTTTGCAACTTGCTAAAATAAGTTTATTTATTTTTTGGATTAAAAATAAAAATGTAATATTAAAATATAACATTTTTTAAAGACAAATTAAAACTAGCAGTGTGTGGGGAAATGTTTTTACATGCATTATACATGTCACTTTAAATAACAGCACATTTCAAATGATAAAAATAAACTATTATAGTTTTTGTTAACATTTTGAATTAAATTTATTGTTGCATTTTCTGTTTTCATTTTAATTTTACTTTTAGTTTTGGTCATTTTGTTGTTTTCTTTTATGTTTATATTTACTTACTTTTTTAAAGTTTTTTTATTTATAGTTTTATTTTTAAATATTAATAGTTTTTTAAATATTAATATTTTTATAATTTTTTAATTTGTAGTTTTAGTTATTTTACTACTTTAAAAAAAAGACTTACTAAAATAAGTTAATTTTCTTATTACAAATATATTTTTTATATTTATACATTTTAAATATTTTATTTCAGTAAATGTTTTCATTTTATTTCAAGCAATGACATTTTTTTGATGATTTTAGTTTAGTTTATAATAATAATCACGCCTAAATATACATCACAGACGTATTCTCACCTGGTTTGAGTCCAGCGTCTGCTTTAGGAGCTTTGTCTTCATCCAGCTCTCGAATGTCTTTCCGCAAAACTGTGTAACTAGAAGACAAAATAAAACACTGTTAGCAGTGATTCATCACATAAGAGAAAACACATAATACATAACCATCGTAATTAATAAACACTAATCATAATTGAACACACAGCTGTTAGACTATTGACTTTAAAAGCCACAATGCTTGTCAATTCAGTATCAAGTACATTTTTTTTTATTTCATTTAACTATAATATGTTTATCTGTGCTCAAACTCTGCAGATGTTTTCTCAATGCCCTGAATCAGCTGCTGTTTTGGTGTTTTTTAGTGTGTTTATGAAGTCCTAAAGTGACCAAACACCTTCAGCAGGTTCTTTATTGAGTGAATTAAGAGGTCATTATTAGCTAGCAGACATGTCTCTGTTCATGAATATTTATTAATCCACAAGGGGCAGTGATGTCATTACTATGCTGAAGCAGACACTAGAGGGAGCAGTGAAGATGTGCACCTACACGTGTACAGAAACCAAACTCTACAGGTAACCTGTGCAATTCACAAGCCCTTCACTGTTAAAATACTCAAAAGAAACAGAGACAGAGCACATTTAGGCCACGCCCACCAGGGGGGAAACAATCCAACGCTCTCCATTGGCTTTGTATTGTGGGAAGCTGTCTCCTTGTCATTTCTGACGTATAACAAAAAACAAAACAATGTCTAAAAGCTGCTATGTGCCGAGGTGTAGGGGAGCACGGGACACAACCTAACGCTTTTTGAATTTCGCGGTTTATGTAAATCCATGTGGGGTTCAGAGTACAATTTTTATCCACATTATTTTCACACGCTAACAGCATGCTAGTCATGCTAGAAACATGCCAGTAATGTGCTATCTATCAATCTATCAAACTTTAAGCTTAAACTTTTCAACTTATTTCAACTTGTTCAACTTGTTTCAATTTGTTTCAACCTATTCATCTTATTTCAACGTATTCAACTTGTTCAACTTGGCTCAATTTATTCATCTTATTTCAACTTACTTGTTCAACCTATTCAGCTTATTTCAACTTATTCAACCTATTCAGCTTATTTCAACTTATTCATCGTATTTCAACTTATTCAGCTTATTTCAACTTATTCATCTTATTTCAACTTATTCAACTTATTCAACTTATTTCAACTTATTCATCTTATTTCAACTTATTCAGCTTATTTCAATTTATTCAACTTATTTCAACTTATTCAACTTACTCAACTTGGCTCAATTTATTCATCTTATTTCAACTTATTCAACTTGTTCAACCTATTCAGCTTATTTCAACTTATTCATCGTATTTCAACTTATTCAGCTTATTTCAACTTATTCATCGTATTTCAACTTATTCAGCTTATTTCAACTTATTCAACTTATTTCAACTTATTCATCTTATTTCAATCTATTCAACTTATTCCAACTTGTTCAACTTGGCTCAACTTATTCAACTTATTTCAACTTATTCATCTTATTTCAATTTATTCAACTTATTTCAACTTATTCAGCTTATTTCAACTTATTCATCTTATTTCAATTTATTCAACTTATTCCAACTTGTTCAACTTGGCTCAACTTATTCAACTTATTCAACTTATTTCAACTTATTTCAACTTATTCATCTTATTTCAATTTATTCAACTTATTCCAACTTGTTCAACTTGGCTCAACTTATTCAACTTATTTCAACTTATTCATCTTATTTCAATTTATTCAGCTTATTTAAATTTATTCATCTTATTTCAACTTATTCAGCTTATTTCAACTTATTCAGCTTATTTCAATTTATTCAACTTATTTCAACTTATTCATCTTATTTCAACTTATTCAGCTTATTTCAATTTATTCAACTTATTTCAACTTATTCAACTTGTTCAACCTATTCAGTTTATTTCAATTTATTCAACTTATTTCAACTTATTCAACTTATTCATCTTATTTCAACTTATTCAGCTTATTTCAATTTATTCAACTTATTTCAACTTATTCAATTTATTCAACTTATTCAACTTATTCAACCTATTCAGCTTATTTCAACTTATTCAACTTGTTTCAATTTGTTTCAACCTATTCAGCTTATTTCAACTTATTCATCTTATTGCAACTTATTCCAACTTATTCCAACTTGTTCAACTTGGCTCAACTTATTTCAACTTATTCATCGTATTTCAACTTATTCAGCTTATTTCAATTTATTCAACTTATTTCAACTTATTTCAACTTACTCAACTTACTCAACTTATTCATCTTATTTCAACTTATTCAACTTGTTCAACCTATTCAGCTTATTTCAACTTATTCAGCTTATTTCAACTTATACAGGTCTTTTTCAAAAAATTAGCATATTGTGATAAAGTTCATTATTTTCTGTAATGTACTGATAAACATTAGACTTTCATATATTTTAGATTCATTACACACAACTGAAGTAGTTCAAGCCTTTTATTGTTTTAATATTGAGGATTTTGGCATACAGCTCATGAAAACCCAAAATTCCTATCTCAAAAAATTAGCATATCATGAAAAGGTTCTCTAAACGAGCTATTAACCTAATCATCTGAATCAACTAATTAACTCTAAACACCTGCAAAAGATTCCTGAGGCTTTTAAAAACTCCCAGCCTGGTTCATTACTCAAAACCGCAATCATTGGTAAGACTGCTGACCTGACTGCTGTCCAGAAGGCCATCATTGACACCCTCAAGCAAGAGGGCAAGACACAGAAAGAAATTTCTGAACGAATAGGCTGTTCCCAGAGTGCTGTATCAAGGCACCTCAGTGGGAAGTCTGTGGGAAGGAAAAAGTGTGGCAGAAAACGCTGCACAACGAGAAGAGGTGACCGGACCCTGAGGAAGATTGTGGAGAAGGACCGATTCCAGACCTTGGGGGACCTGCGGAAGCAGTGGACTGAGTCTGGAGTAGAAACATCCAGAGCCACCGTGTACAGGCGTGTGCAGGAAATGGGCTACAGGTGCCGCATTCCCCAGGTCAAGCCACTTTTGAACCAGAAACAGCGGCAGAAGCGCCTGACCTGGGCTACAGAGAAGCAGCACTGGACTGTTGCTCAGTGGTCCAAAGTACTTTTTTTTCGGATGAAAGCAAATTTTGCATGTCATTCGGAAATCAAGGTGCCAGAGTCTGGAGGAAGACTGGGGAGAGGGAAATGCCAAAATGCCTGAAGTCCAGTATCAAGTACCCACAGTCAGTGATGGTCTGGGGTGCCATGTCAGCTGCTGGTGTTGGTCCACTGTGTTTTATCAAGGGCAGGGTCAATGCAGCTAGCTATCAGGAGATTTTGGAGCACTTCATGCTTCCATCTGCTGAAAAGCTTTATGGAGATGAAGATTTCATTTTTCAGCACGACCTGGCACCTGCTCACAGTGCCAAAACCACTGGTAAGTGGTTTACTGACCATGGTATTACTGTGCTCAATTGGCCTGCCAACTCTCCTGACCTGAACCCCATAGAGAATCTGTGGGATATTGTGAAGAGAAAGTTGAGAGACGCAAGACCCAACACTCTGGATGAGCTTAAGGCCGCTATCGAAGCATCCTGGGCCTCCATAACACCTCAGCAGTGCCACAGGCTGATTGCCTCCATGCCATGCCGCATTGAAGCAGTCATTTCTGCAAAAGGATTCCCGACCAAGTATTGAGTGCATAACTGAACAATTATTTGAAGGTTGACTTTTTTTTGTATTAAAAACACTTTTCTTTTATTGGTCGGATGAAATATAGGATAGGAATTTTGGGTTTTCATGAGCTGTATGCCAAAATCATCAATATTAAAACAATAAAAGGCTTGAACTACCTCAGTTGTGTGTAATGAATCTAAAATATATGAAAGTCTAATGTTTATCAGTACATTACAGAAAATAATGAACTTTATCACAATATGCTTCTTTTTTTAAAAGGACCTGTATATTTAAACATTTCACAATTGTACTGATTTTACTGCATTTTTTATCAAATAAATGCAGCCTTGGTGGAAAAAAAAAAAAAAAAAAAATATATATATATATATATATATATCATAAGTTTTGTGATGACATTATAAATGTTCTCTATTTATTAAATCATCAGAAGCTCTGTATAATGGCGGTTCTCACAGGTTTAACACAAATATCTCCATAAGACATGACATTTCTAAGCATAACGCTTGAGTAAGAGTGTTTCTGCAGTTGTCCCTTCAGCAACGGCAGTATAAATTGGTTTCAGAAGGTTAATCTGAGACGGCCATTTAACAACAATATTCTCTGACTATCCCTGTAGAAATGTCAGCAGCTCTTCTATTACTTTACACCCAGCGGTGACGTCTTTCCCCATTTTTTACTGTTCTCCTTTCTGCCTCGTTTAAAGGATGATTTGTAAAATCACAGCAGTAAATAGAGACAGTGCTGAGAAATAAAAGCACAAGTGATGCTTTCATAGCTTGATTTTTTTTGCACCTCAAGAGCTAAAAGTAGAAGCACGGACTAAAATAACTTCGTTTGAAAGTTACTCACAATTTTCCGTCTTTGAAGGAGCGAACAAAAACGTTGTCTTTCTTCAATGTCACTTCTTCATGACAGTCTGGAGAGATGACCTTTAGAAAATGAAAAGAGAAACAGAGGATGAATGATCACGTCAATGAGAGTTTAGCACTGAAAACCTCATTTGATGTCGTTTTTGCCAGCAAGTCGTTTGTCTCCATTGGCAAAACAAAAGCTTTACGCTTGAAGAAATGATTGCTAGACAAACAGGTTTATTTATAACTTCAAATTAATTCATTATTTTATGCAAACATATCACTGTTCCACTTCAGAGTATTACTAAGAATACATACTAATTCACAATAATTAATATTTGAATGTTTTGAAATTGGTCTCTACTGCTAACAAAGGCACAATTTATTTGATCAAAAATTCAGTAAAAAACTGTAAATATTCTGAAATATTATTAGAATTTAAAATAAGTGTTTTCTGTTTTAATACATTTTAAAATGTAATTTATTCCTGTGCTCAAAGCTACATTTTCAGCATCTTTAATCCAGTCGTCAGTGTCACATGATCATTTAGAAGCAAGTAATGGCTGCTGAAAATTTAACTTTGATCACAAAAATAAATTACATTCTATAATATATGCAAACTAGAAAAGGGTTATTTTAAAGTGTAATAATATTTCACAATTTTACAGTTTTTACTGTATTTTTGATCAAATTAATGCAACCTGGGTAAGCAGAATAGACCTCTTTAAAACAATTCTTTGCCTAAAAATTTGAAAAGTAGCCTAATTTCATAAATACTGAATTTGGAATAGATGCAAACATTATATGAATATTTTATAGTTGGGCATTATTAAGAAAAAACACATCATGAATTTAACAAAGTTTATTGATTTTAATGACTTTTTCAGGCCTTTTTCTGGCACTGATGTAAAATAAAAAATAAAATAAATAAAAATAAAAATATATTTTTTTTATTGATTTCAATGACTTTTTCAGTCCCTGATGTTTCCAGCTCTTTATTGACTGAAGGAGCCCATGACAAAGTGGTGAATAAAGTAAAATATTTTAATTTTTTTAATTGATTTTAATTCATTTTTCAGGCCCTTTTCGGGCCCTGATGTAAAATAAAATGAAATACAATAAAATAAACTAAAATTAAATAAAATAAATCTTTTTTTATTGAGTTTAAATACTTTTTCAGGCCCTGATTTAAAATAAAATGAAATAAAAACTTGGTACACCTTGAGCATCCAATAATAAAGACTTAATACCCATGACATTGTTGTAAATAAAATAAAATAAAATAATAAAATAAAAAAAATTTAGATTTCAATGACTTTTTCAGGCCCTGATGTTTCCTGCTCTTTATTGATTGAAGGTGCCCATTACAAAGTGGTGAATAAAATAAAATAAAATGAAATATTTTTTATTGATTTTAATGACTTTTTCAGGCCCTGATGTCAAATAAAATAAAATAATAAAATAAAATAAAATATTTTTATTGATTTCAATGACTTCTTCAGGCCCTGATGTTTCCAGCTCTTTATTGACTGAAGGAGCCATTACAAAGCGGTGAATAAAATAAAATAAAACAATAAAATAAAATAAAAATATATTTATGTGATTTTAATGACTTCCTTCAGGCCCTGATGTTTCCACCTCTTTATTGACTGAAGGAGCCCGTTACAAAGTGGTAAATAAATAAAATAAAATAAAAAACTTGGTGCACCTTGAGCATCCAATAATAAAGACTTAATACAGATTTTAACAAAACCCAAATGACATTAGCATTTTGAAACGACTGCTACCCCCACATCTTCTTGTTTTATTTAATCAGAAGTCAACTTTGACCTCAGATGAGCAGCAGGATGGGCGTCACCAAACCCCTGGAGCACATGTCACGGCGTTCACTTGCTTTGTTTTTCTTTCTGAATGCTGTGATTCTGCTGAGAGCCGTGAGGAGGGGCCAGAGAGCGACGCTAAACAATCGCCAACAACAACAACAACTCACACTGAGCTAGCAGGAATATTTAAAGGGACAGCGTCTGCTTTCCTGTGACTCTGTGAATCATCAACTACTGCATGTAAACCAGGGACAGAGAGAGCATCTGCTACAAGAAAACCACTGCCTAAATGAGGACAGATGCCACACAATATAGGCAACTTCAGGAAGGAACAGCTCACTTATTCCTGCAGGAAGACTCTCTCCTGATTGTGAGGTTTAAAGGTGAAGTGTGGCATTTTGTGGATGTTTTAAGAGGTTTTGGTGTGTTGGGTTAATGAGTCACTGCAAGTCAGCTGATGCTTGTTTGACATCCTAAAAGGGAAATACCATGACGCTTTTAAAACACTGATGTGTTTGTTTGAGCGGCCCGATGTGTCAACTTTTGCCCCATTTAATATGTTTTGGATGGGACTATGTGGATGGTCTAGTTAAAAATAGAATTTAGTTTAAACAGACACTGAAATACATACATACATACATACATACATACATACATACATACATACACCCATTAACTAAAAGATAAAGATTAACTAAAAAGATATAACTTGCATATAATATTGAATTTTACTATACTGTATATAATGTAAAAAATGTAAATAATGTAAATTAATTGTATATTTATGCACCAAAAAAAACAAAAAGTTAGCTTTGCATAAGTTATATTAAATAAATTAAATGATAAAATTATATAGATTATAAATAAATAATAAAAATTATAAAATTAGTTTTATAAAACTAAAGGATAAAAGCTAATTCAAAATAATAATACATACTAAAATTGTATATAAAAACAAAAAAAAGAAATATAAAAAAAACGGATTTAAAAATATCTCATTTAGTAGGAAAAATTACTTGCAATTTATACATTTTGCAATTTTGCTTCAAGCTGTGTCATTAAATTTAACAAAAAATAGTAAGATCAAAACTATTAAAAATAATTTACATTAATTGAAAAAAAAAGAAATACTGCATGAAAAGCTTAAACATTTGAAATAAGTTTAAGCCAAAGTACTACTAAAAATGCTAAAAGTAAAAAATAAAAAAGAACAAGAAATGAATAAGAACCACATGGAACTTCTATAAAAAAAAAAATTAAACTCAATTTAAAATGAAAATATGCAAATAAATGGCCCTATAAATTATACTATCATATAGCTATATAATTTCAGATCATTTTTAATTATATGTAACCTTTATAATATATGCATAAAGTAATTATTTTTTACAAAGGCTTATTTTGTGCATAAATATATAATTATTAAAACAATTCAATATACATTTGTACTTATAAAAGTTACATTTTATTTATAATTAAATATGATCTGAAATAATATAATTATTATAGTTATAAACTGTAATAATTATGTAGAAATATATATATATATATATATATATATATATATATATATATATATATATATATATATATTTATATTATATACACATGTCATTATACATGTTATAGAGTTTTTTTTTAATGCATAATCTAGAGTTTTACATGACATAAAGGCTTGATTTAGCTCAGTCCTGACTCACCAGTGCAGGATACCATGTGGTTTTCTTCTTGTCACTAGTAACGACTCCATCCACACACACCACTTTGCCGTAAAGCTCTTCATTTTGTTGCTGATCTCCCTCCTCTTCCTCACTAGATGATGAAGATGACTCCTCTTCTTGACTGTAGAACGAGAGTGTGTGTAAATATGAAATAAAAAACAGACTGAGAGGTGTTTGAGCTATATACTGGATAACACAAGAACATATTTAATATTCAGAGTGAAATATCACAGCTGATCAACAAAGCAGAATCTGTTTAAAAAGCAACAATGAAACTACAAAATGAATTATCTAAAGGTTAGATAAAAATATACATATAAATACATACAATAAATAAATACAAAACTATTTGGAAATTATATAAAAATGACAAAAACTGATAACAAAATTACTAAAGTTTAAAATAAATAAATGTACATTTAAAATTAGAATAAATACTATAATATTATATAAATCCTAAAAATACTTCAACTGTAAAAAAAAAAAAAAGCAAGATATATGGAAATATAAAAAAATGAAAAATGTGCTAATCAAGTAAGAAAAATAAACCGTGCAATTTATAAATTTTGTGATTTTTCTTCAAGCATGCTTTAAATGTAACAAAAATATTACAACTATTATTAAAACTACTAAAAATAATTTACAGTAATTGAAAAAATGTGAAATAAAATATAATTACTGCATGAAAAGCTTTAAGTTTAAGCCCAAGTATTAATAAAAATAAATAAATAAATCAAGAAATAAATACAAAACTATATGGAAATTATATACATTTATAAAAAATACAAATAAATGCAAATTATTAGTATTACAAAAATACAAATAAATGCACATTTAAAATATGAATAAATACTTTAATAGTATATAAATACTACAAATATTTAAACTGAAAAAAGATTAAATATATATGGAAATATTAAAAAACTAAAAAAACCTTGTTTTTTAGTTCCTACCTAAGCTAATTACAAACCGTGCAATTTAAACATTTTGCAATTTTGCATCAAGCAATGTCATTAAATTAAACAAAAGTATTCAAACTATTATTAAAATGAAATCTATTAAAAACAATGAAAAATGAAAGCTATATGGAAATATTTAAAAAACTGAAGAATTAGCTCATTAATTAGGAAAAATTAACCATGCAATTTATAAATTTAGCAATTCTCCTACTAGCAGTGTCATTAAATGTAACAAATATTAAAACTACTATGAAAATAAAAACTATTAAAAATAAATGACAAATGACAGCTATATTGTCATTAAATGTAACAAAAATAAAAACTATTATTAAAACTATTAAAAATACTTTACAGTAATTGAACATTTTTTAAATAAAATATAAATTGCATGAAAAGCTTAAACATTATATATATATATATATATATATATATATATATATATATACACACACACAAAACTATATGGAAATTATATACAAATGGCAAAAGCTGATAACATAATTACTAAAGTTTACACTAAAATTAAAATATACAAATAAATGCATTTTTAAAATATGAATAAATACTTTAATAGTATACTAAAAATAGTTAAACTGAAAAAAGATTAAATCTATATGAAAATATACAAAAACTAAAAAACTTTGAACTAGCTAATTAGGTAGGAAAAATAACCTATGCTCATTTTTTAATTTTTCAATTTTTTTAAACAAAAATATTGAAAATATTATTAAAATGAAAACTATTAAAAATAAATGAAAAATGAAAGCTATATGGAAAAAACAAAAAAACATAAAAAAAGCTAATTAAGTAGGAAAAATAAACAATGTAATTTATACATTTTGCCTCAAAGCAGCGTCAAATATAAGATAAAATCAAATATTGGGTGTTTAAACGGAAGAGAACAAGCTAATGGTTTAGTTTTAGACTCTAACAAGTGTCAGATAAAGCTAAAGATGATTCAACTGATCCACTTTTGTAAGAAGATAAGCATGACAACAGAAGACGCTGCTTTTCTTTTTGTGGCGTGTTCTGATGAAGATAATAAGTAATTAGGCTCTGTGAGCTTGCCAATACTGGATATGGAGCGTGACTCGACGGCCGCTCTCAATTAAGAAGCCACACTCCAGCTCACCGCCAAGGAGAGCCAATCTTGTTAGCGTTAAATGAGCCAATCAACAGCCTGCATCGCGAATAAACATGACCTGATAAACCACAGGGACTTGTGTTCACTCAGACAAGAGAAACACGAGCCACGCCGCCAAAACCTGACTAAAGTTCACTATTTGTGGTAGTTTGTCTTACAACATTGGCAAAAACTTTAACCTAAACAAAAAAAATGCCATTTTGCTTCAAGCTATGTTGTTAAAAACAAACTATTATATTATTAAACTATTATGAAACTATCATTCATATTAAAACTACTAGAAATGTACAGTTTTAGAGTTATTTAAAAATATGTAATTGTTTTTTAAATATAATAAAATATAAATATTGCATGAAAAACAGCTTTGCATGAAAAGCTATATTGAAATATAAAAATAAAATTGACAGAAGCACATTAAATGACTAAAACTTAAACTAAAAATAAAAGCTAATTCAAAATATGAATACATACTATAATAGTATATAAATACTAAAATTACTAAAACTGAAAAATGAAATATAAAAAAACATTAACTGCAATTTGTACATTTTGCATTTTTGCTTTAAATTTAAGAAAAATATTAAAACTATTATTAAAATTAACCCAATTAAAATAACTTGCAGTAATTTAATTATATAATATATAAAATATAAATACTGCATGAAATGCTTAAACATTTGAAATATGTTTAAGCTGAAGTACTACTAAATTTGCTCAAACTAAAAAAAAAAAGATCAAGAAATAAATCAAACCTATTGAAATTTGATAAAAATAACAAAAGCAAATAAAACGAAAAATATACAAATAAATGCACATTTAAAAAATTAATAAATTCTAAAATAGTATAAAAAAATATATAAACAAACCATGCATGAAAAGCGTAAAGATTTGAAATAAGCTTAAGCCCAAGTACTACTAAAACTGCTAAAAGTTAACAAACAAAAACAAAGATCAATAAATAAATAATTATATGGAAATGTTATAAAAATGACAAAAGCAAATAACAAAAATTCTAACAAATTTAAAATGATAGTTTCTACAATAGTATATAAATACTAAAAAAAAAAAGCTATATGGAAATATAAAATAAACTGTAAAACTTAAAAAAAAAAAAAAATTACAGTAATTTAAATAAAGTGAAATAAAATAGAATATAAGTACTGTTCAATAGCTCAAAGTTCTAACTAAAATTGAAATTAAAACACAAATAAATGCACATTTAAAATATTAATAAACACTAATGGTATATAAACAAAATTCTTAAACTGAAAAAAGGAAGCTATATGGAAATATTAAAAAAAAAAACTAAAAAAAATAGCTAATTAAGTCGGAAAAACTATGCAATTTATACATTTTGCAATTTAGCTTTAAGCAATGTTGTTAAATTAAACAAAAACATTATAAAATTATTATTAGATTAAAACTATTATTAAAATGAAAACTATTAAAAATAATCTACATTAATAGAAATAAAGTCGAAATTAAATATAAATACTGCATGAAAAGCCTAAACATTTAAAATAAGTTTAAGCACTACTGAAA
>NC_133362.1:5499222-5611327 GCF_049309525.1 Garra rufa | reverse complement strand
CAGTGAGTGTTTGAACCTTCTGTAATAGTTGCATATGAGTCCCTCAGTTGTCCTCAGTGTGAAAAGATGGATCTCAAAATCATACAGTCATTGTTGGAAAGGGTTCAAATACACAAAAATGCTGGAAAACCAAAGAATATGTCAGACCTGAAGAATTGATCTGAAGAACTGCAGGCAGTTTAACTCTTCAGGACAAACAAGGGACTCATAAACAACTAAACAAAAAAGAACAGCTGTGGATCATTCAGGTAACAACACAGTATTAAGAATCAAGGGTGTGTAAACTTTTGAACAGGGTTATTTTTATAAATTCAACTATTATTTTCTTGTGGACTATATGTAAATATCTTTTTTGTGAAATATCTTATTCAGATCTGTACACTAATGCATTTTGTATGATCCCTCTTATTTTAGTAAAATAATTAACATTTTGCAAATTCTGAAACTTTTAACCTTAACTGTATTTTAGGATTCACAGGGGTTAAAAAATGTATTATTCCACATTCAATGGAGAAAAGAAAGTCTAAAAGGTTTAGAACAACCTGAGGGTGAGTAATTAGGATAAAATTTAAATGTTATAAAACATAGTGATTTTGTTGTGTAAAGCAGAACTTTCGCTTTCAACATAGGCAAATTCTCATCATGTCACAACTAGTTAAAGGAACAGTTCACCCAAAAATGCAAATTAGCTGAAAATGTACTTTCCCTCAGGACATCCAATATGTAGATGAGTTTGTTTCTTCATCAGATTTGGAGAAATGCACTGTAGCATTCATTACTTGCTCACAAATGGAGTGAATGGGTGCCGTCAGAATGAGAGTCCAAACAGCTGATAAAAACATCACAATAATCCACAAGTTATCCACACCACAATCAGTTAACATTTTGTGAAGCTGTGTGTTTGTAAGAAACAAATCTATCATTAAGACGTTTTTAACTAAAATAATCCATAATAACCCTTCTTCCAGTGAAAAAGTGGTCTGGTCTGAATCAGGAGAGACATATGCACAGATCAAGCACTGTTCACAAGCCAAAACAGCAGAATTTTGACATAAAAGACCACAGATGATGCACTTTTTCACTGGATGATGCGTTATTATGGATTAGGAGTGTAAATATTAATCGATTCGTATCGATGCATCGATTATGCAGCCGACGATTCAATGCATCGATTCGTCCGCAAGAGTATCGATTAATGTGTTTATTTTGCCGCTTGTTTGTTCACTTGTCTATTTTTAGAATCCGTTCCGACCTTTCTTTTACTGTCTATGGCTCCGACGTAAGCGTACTACCTACTCCTAAGCTGCGGGTGGCGCTAACCTCATTATTGTCTTCTACTTCACACGCGTTACTTTCGTTTCACAGTCCATCTATGATGTTGTTCATGTTCACACACCTCACGTTGTTGTCTGACTTTCAAGAGTGATGATTTTGAACTAATTTTGTGGAGTAGTATTCTATTTGCAGTTCATCTACTGCAAAGGATGTGTGACCATTACCTCTTAATAAGATGCAAATTGTATTTTCAAAATGTAACCAATTTTGTATAAATGAAACTTTTTAAAACAGTGAATAGGCTAATTGGCCATAGTAGACCTGCACTATAAGAATTAGCCTTTTTTTTTATTATTACAATTTATCTGATTGCACTTTGTAGATGCAGTAACTTATATTTGCTGTTCTATTTGCAGAGCATTGAGCACAACTGCTTTAGTGTAACATACACATTATGTGAATAGAATACTGTTTCTGTATTCTCAATAAAAGGCAAATTATTTACTATTTTTGTTGATTTATTTGAAACTTAATAGATATCATGTAAAAATATCTAGTATTGAATCGAATCGGATCGAATCGCATCGTATCACAGGGAATTCTGAAGTATCGAAAATAATCGAATCGTTGGCTTAAGAAATCGGTATCGTATCGAATCGTCTTGAAGGCTCCGATTTACACCCCTATTATGGATTATGGACTTGTATTTTAGTTAAAATCTTAATGATGGATTTGTTTCTTACAAACACAGCTTTTGTCTTCTCAAGATATTAACTGATGGACTGGAGTGGTGCAGATTAGTTGTGGATTATTAGGATGTTTTTATCAGCTGTTTGGACTCTGATTCTGACGGCACCCATTCACTGCAGAGGATCCACTGTTGATGAAGTGATGGAATGCCAGATTTCTCCAAATCTGATGTAGGAACAAACTCATCAACATCTTGGATGCGCTGAGGGAGAGCACATTTTCATTTTCCATCACTTGCTCACCAATGGATCCCCTGCAGTGAATGGGTGCCGCCAGAATGAGAGTCCAAACAGCTGATAAAAACATCACAATAATCCATAAGCAATCCACACCACTCCAGTCCATCAGTTAACATCTTGAGAAGACAAAAGTAGCATGTTTGGAAGAACTAACGGCACCCATTTACTACATATGATCCATTGGTGAGCAAATTCTGGAATGCTAGATTTCACTAAATCTAAAGAATAAACAAACTCATCTACATGTTTGATGGCCTGACAGAAATGTTAATTTCCGGGTGAACTATTCCTTTAAGACGCAGTGTAACAGTAAACCCATATAAATGTCAAACAGAGCCTGTATTTGTGCTGAAGGAGGCAGAACGGTTCTTACCTTCAGCAGTCCTCTGATGTGTTCGTCGTGCACCTCCGCAGTGGACGAGTCGAGTTTGAAGGTGACCTGGAAAGAGCCACACACAGTCAGTGAGGATAGTAAACACAGAAGGGCTGTCCCTAAAGGCCAAGATGCATTGATCGCTCATATCAGGCAGCCAGATCCCCACCAGAGAGAGCCCAACGCCCCTGTGTTGATATCAAACCAAACGCGGTAAAGGCACACTGTGTCACTGAATCGCTGCGTGTCACAGAACAGAAGATAATTACACAGAAAGCGGGGCGGACAAAACATGCTGTGCAAGAAGATGGGATAAAAATGGAGGAACAAGATGTCATCTTTCCATAAATATCAACAACACCGTGAGAAGCAACACATCAGGGCTGTGCAAAATTTAGAATAAAGACTCTGCATCTTTTCAGTTCACGAAGTGGAATTAGATTTTGGTTGAAATCTTTATGCAGGATGTTGAAACTGAATGACAGGAAGATATTTACTGAACTGCCATTTGAAGAAATGCAAATGCATAACAACAACACAGTCCAATGAGAGTTTTGTGACTAATAATGCATTTGCTTACAACTACAAGATCAAAGGTCAATTCCCAGGATGCATGAACTAAAAAAAGCATGTCGCTTTGATTAAAAGATAAATGTATTAAAATGTATCAATGGTAATCAAAATATATAAATAAATCATTCAAATTATGCCAATATATTAAGTAGAATATACATATATATTTTTTTATTTATTTATTTTTTTTCATGGCACTAACCATTTTTTTTTAAATTTATTATTTAATTTATTACATATAGATTTTTTTATTTTTTTTTTAAGTTTATTATATTTACGTTCATGCATTTAGTAGCAGACACTATGAGAATTATTTTTTTTTATTTATTTATTTAAAATAATTTTATAATTGTGAGTTTGTATTATAATTGTTTCATTTTAAGTTTATATTTACATTTATGCATTTATTTTTTATTATATTTTATTTCTCTAAACTAAGTTTTTATATATACACTTAAGCATTTAGCAGACACTTTTATGAATTATTTTTCATGCTTTTTAAATATTTTATTTTTTATAATTTTATAAATCGCATATTTTTTTATATATCTGTTTTATTTCCGTAAACCATGTGTATTATATTTACATTTATGTGTTCAGCATTAATGATTTATATTTTTTAGTTTTTCTTAGTAATTTTTTTATTTTTCATTTTTTTATAATTTACATATATATTTTTTTCTTAACTTAGTTTATTATATTGACATTTTTGCATTTAGCAGACACCTTTATAAATTAATCTTTATGCTTTATAAAAAAAATCCTTACTTTTTAAATCTTTTTAAAGTTGTATTTTTTTATAATTATATTTTATTTCTGTAAACCAAATTAATTATATTTACATTTATGCATAAATGATTTTTATATTTTTTTTATAAAAAAAAATGCACAATTGATTCTTAAATCATGTTCATAATTGTATTTTTATATTTTATTTCTTTAAACTACGTTTATTATATTTACAATTATGCATTTAGCAGACAGTTTTATACATATATCATGCTTTTGAAACGGCTTCTTTTTTTAATAATTTATCATTTATAATTGTATTATTTATATTTAAATATTTTTATAATTAATTTTATAAATACTTTTCATAATTGTATTACTTTTTATAATTATTTTTTTTCTAAACTAATTTTATTAAATGTATATCATTATTATTATTATTGTTATATTATTATTATTATTATTATATATTCATTTAGCAGACACTTATAGATTTTTCATTCTTTTAAATATTTTTTAATCATTATGATTACATAATTGTATTATTTATACTTATATTTTACTTCTGTAAACAATGTTCATTATATTTACATTTATGCATTTAGCATTACTAATTATTATTTTATTATACTTTAGTAATTTTTTATAATTCATTTTTTTGTTTTATAATAATACTCATAATTGTCTTTTTTATTGTTTTAATTTAATTTTAACTTATATTTCTGCATTTAGCAGACACCTTTGTTTTGATTTCATAACAATAATTAAATAAAGAAGAAGAAAAAATATAAATCAAACAGCATCATAAAACGCCCAGCATTGAGACAAATCCAAAAAACATAAACAGATTGATTAAATTTAAACATTGATTATATAATATACATAAATGTACTAATAATATGTGAAAGCCTGGAGTGCATTAACTCTGTAAAGTGCATTATTTCTCACACATGGCAGATGACTGACATGAGTGTGTTTTATGTCCACACATGCATTACTCCAGCTCGTAACCGCTGTTTTGTAAGCAGTTTGTGGCTGTCATCAGAGAGATGTGTGCACGCATGTCTCATTGTCACAGGAGATAATAAGTCTCACACTTCAGCGTCTCGCGGCAGTCGCGTCTGATGAAGCTCTGATCTCTCCGCCGCGGGTCACACGCGGACACCGCTGACGAAAAACCTCCAATTACGGTCACTGTCAGGACACACGCAGGAGCCCACAGAGAAAACAAGCTAACTTTATCCTCAAACATCACCACAATAATATACCAAATAATCAACTGCACCAGGATTTTAGTAAGATAAAAAAAAGGTGTATTTTTTTATTTGTAGAAAATTATTAAATAAAACATTAATTGCAGAAGCTACAGTTATTATTTATTGGCAAGTTAAGCAAAGGATTATTCAACTAATCTGAAAATTATTGAAAAATTGATAAATTAAATTAATTGTCCAAATAATCAGGAAATAACATACTAATATATATATATATTATATTAAAAAGTTTGGGATCAGTAAGATTTGTAATGATTTTTTAATGATTTTAAAGACATCAAGGTGGCATTAATTTGATAAAAAAAAAAATACAGAAAAAACTGTAATATTCTGAAATATTATTTCAATTTAAAATAACTGTTTTCAATGTGAATATATTTTAAAATGTAATTTATTCCTGTCATAAAAAACTATTTTTGTTAGGAACCTGTGATTTTTTTTCCCAGGATATATTTTATATAATAATACATAATATATATATTTTTTAAGTTTATTATATTTACATTCATGCATTTAGCAGATACTATAAAAAAATATTTTTTTATGATTTTAATTTTCAGAATTTTTGTATTTATTTATTTAAAATAAAAAAAAATACAGAAAATATTGTGAAATATGATTTAAATTTTAAATAACTGTTGTCTATGTGAATAAATTATAAAACGTAATTTAATCTTGTGATACAAAGCTGAATTTTGGCATCATTACTAACAGTTGTGCTGC
The DNA here is from genome assembly GCF_049309525.1 of Garra rufa. Taxonomy (NCBI): domain Eukaryota; kingdom Metazoa; phylum Chordata; class Actinopteri; order Cypriniformes; family Cyprinidae; genus Garra; species Garra rufa. The sequence continues at coordinate 5,605,391 of NC_133362.1, read as the reverse complement.
CTAATATTTTGTTAGGAACCTTTTTTCATTTTTTATTATTTTATTTCAGGATTCTCTAAGAAATAAAAAGTTGAGAAGAACAGTGTTTATTTAAAATTGAAATCTTTTGTAACAATTGGGTCAGTAAATTTTTATTCTTCCTTTTTTTTTAAAGAAATTAATACTTTTATTTAGCAAGGATGTGTTAAATTTATAAAAAGTGATAGCAAAGACTTGCTATTATATTTTGAATAAATGCTGTTCTTTTTAACCTTTTATTTATCAAGAATTGAAAAAAAAAAAAAAAAGAAGAGAATCAGGTTCCAAAAAATACATATTTTTGGTTTCCAACATTGACAACAACAATAATTAATCAGCATATTAGAATGATTTTTGAAGGATCGTGTGACACTGAAAACTGAAGTAATGGCTGATAAAAATTCAGCTTTGCATCACAGAAATAAATTTTATTTTTAGAATACATTAATATAAAACTCCATTATTTTAACCTGTAATAATATTTCACAATATTACATTTTTTCTGCATTTTTGATCAAGTAAATGCAGCCTTGATTAAAAAAGTAAAAAAAACAAACATTAAAAATCTTACTGATCCCAAGCGGCAGTGTATATGTACATTCTAGATAAATGCGTTATGTAAGGGATAATCAACGGTTTGCCGTGCGTTAAAGGATTTTAAATGCACGACGTGGAGGCTAATAACCGCCCGACGCGAAGTGCATTTTAAATCCTTTAACGCACGGCAAGCCGTTGATTATCCCGCTTATTCCATGGTCATTTAGCAAGTTATAGACAAGTTTAAACTAGTATTGCTCTTTGCAGCGCAATATTTGACTGACTGGGTAAAAAAGACGGTTATTTTCGTCAGTTATGACACGCAGCTCTAGCATTCTGCCCGCTTCAAATCAGACACAGAGATGAAATAGTGCGGTAAGATCTCATTTATTTCTATAAAATATAGCATTTGTTTCAGTAAACTATCGATCGACTGAGAGAGAGAGAGAGAGAGAGAGAGAGAGAGAGAGAGAGAGAGAAGGCGAGATAGTGATGAGTGATGACAGTTGTGTGTGTTTGTATGCGTACCTGCCTAACGTACATGCTGTGCGTCTGCGCGTCTCTCTCTCTACAAACAACGAATTCATTCAGAAACAGCAGATTACCACCTCGTTGCTGAGGAATGTAATGTAGCGATCTAGTATCTAGGATATTTTAACAAGAATCGCGGGGAAGCACTGACAAGAAGTTTATGTATGTGCGCAGCACAACGCAATCTCCGACCTTTCTCTCTCTCTCTCTGTAATGCATCAATTAAAGCAGCGCATTAATATAGAACGGTGAATAAACTGACTTGGAACTACCTGTGCATTAAACGGTTTTACTGCATACCTGCCAGCCAATCAGAATCCAGTATCCAGACATTCCATGGAATAAATATATTTTTTATATCTATATTACTTTTTTATAATTGTATTCATTTTAAATCATTTATACATTTTATCATATTTAATTTTATTATGTTTATTATGTTATTATCATTTTTAATTCTTTTTATTATTATTATTATTATTTATTATTACAATATTAAACTAATGTAAAAAAAAATTATTGTATGCAAATTTAATAATAATACCAATTTAAAAATCGTTAAAATCTTATAACCCTAATAACATTATCTTTATAAGACATTTACATTAACATGTTCTTTTTTTATTATTTTAAACTTCACATCTACATAAGATGTAATGCATTTGGCAGACACTTCTATCCAAAATGACTTGCCTATAAAACAAGGTATATATTTGATCAGTTCATGCATTTCCTGGAAATCAAACCCGTGACCTTGATGCCGCTACTGCTCTACTTTATTTGAGCTACAGAAACACAGAAAACCAAATGTTGACGTCTGGAAGACATAAAACACATGCATTTGATCAATGAATAAGACCGTAAGAACGTTATCATTATGTGTTCCAATGCTCTGCTCATATTTCTCTGAGAACCTCAAAGTGTGAATGTGCTGCGTAAAGACTTTGCTTTGAGTAATGCATAAACACAGCTTGAGACAGAGAGAGAGACGCAATGATGTCACCAGTAGTACAACGGCAGGAATATGATTACAACCTTGAACAAGGTCTCTGGTTTGCGAGCAGGCAGCTAATCACATTTCAAGACTATGAGAGAGGAATTATAAAACATCAGAGAGCCATCAGGAGAAAAACATGAGGAGACAGACCAGAGCAGACAGAAAGAGGAGGAAAATACTTCATTAGGAATGAGGGCGAGAAGCAATGAAAATGCATTTATTACGGGACTGTATCCACTTTGCAACTTCAAAACATTTCATAATGCAAGATATTTTAGATATATTTCTAAAAGAAATTATTAGTTTTATTCAGCATAAAGACATGTATATTTTTTTTATTTATTTTAAATAAATGCCATTCTTTTGAACTTTCTTGAAAAAAAGTATTGTGCTTTGCACAACAATATAATATAAATCAGAAATGTAGCAAATCAGCATATTAGAATGATTTCTGAAGGATCATGTGACACTGAAGACTGGAGTAATGATGCTGAAAAGTCAGCTTTGATCACAGAAATAAAATACATTTTACAATATATTCACACACAAAAAAATATTTTAAATTGCAAAAATATTTTACAATTTTTACTGTATTTATGAGCAAGTAAATGCAGCCCTGGTGATCAGAGGAGACAGCAATGGAAACGCATTTATTACAGGACCCAATTTGCTCTTCAAATTAAAAAAATTTAACAACTATGCAAGTTCAAATACATATTTTACATTTTTTTAATATATTGTATATAAATTGTAATAATTTTAAAAAAAGCATCTGCTGAATGAATAAATGCAAATGTAAATAAATTAGTAAATATAAATATATACACACACATAATATAAATATAACTTTTTGAATGCTGTTCTTTTCAACTTTCTTGGAAAAAAGTATTGTACTTTCCACAACAATTTTCAATATAATATAATAAGAAATGTTTCTTGAGCAGCAAATCAGCATTAGAATGATTTCTGAGGATCATGTGACACTGAAGACTGCAGTGATGATGCTGAAAATTCAGCTTTGATCACAGGAATAAAATGCATTTTACAAAATATTCACGTAGAAAGCGGATATTTCAAATTATAATAATATTTCATTATTTTTACTGTATTTCTGATCAAATAAATCCAGCCTTGGTGAGCAGAAGGGTGTTCTTTCAAAATTGTATACAAACACATAAATAAAAGACTTCTCTTAACATTGACCATCCACACATCCAAAGCATGTCTTCAAATGATCCCAAACGGCAGAAATAATAGACCATTTGTGGCTTACCTTAGCTTTGACGAGTCTCTTGGCGGTCTTGATCTTGGCCTCACAGAACGCCCCTCTGTATTTGGCACTTACATCAGTACCAACAGTCAGGTAAGGGGGCTCCTCCAGCGTCTGAACAGAAACAAACACAAAACAGGCATGAGTTTTATTGCCGATTAATGATAATGTGGTATAAGTGAGGGAGAAAAGGGTAAATCCATTTGTTTAAAGCATGGAAAGTCAGGCATATGTACGGGAGAAATGACTGTTGGGACGATGAAGCACAGTTAAATCACCCGCGTCCCGAGCGGAAAACTCTGCATGACTCCATTCACTTTACATAATACAACAATGTGTGCTGGGTAGCGAACATGATGTATGTGTGAGCACTGTAAACCTCTTTAAAATCAAAATGCTAGGGAACAAAACGATTAGAACTGGTAAAACGAGACAGGTAAGAAAAATGAAGTCATAAGCAAGTAGTGAGGGTGTAATGGTGTAGCAACATCTGAATACGGAAACTGTTTGACAATAAAATGCATCACCAGTTATCGGATTACAGCTATGGAAAGAACTTAGAAAAATGCTTAGATTTACCAAAAATAAATAAGAAATAAGAAAGGTGCAAATAGCAACACGTTTACAAAAATACTTACAAAAATACTTGTTTTTTTTTTTATAAACAATTTGATATTAAAACAATGGCATGAAAAAAATAATAAAAATGGAAAGCAACAAAATAAACCCTAAACGTGTATTTTTAAGAAAACATTTATAAAGGCACAAACAAATACAAAAGTAATCAGATGTAAAGTGATACTACTTTAATAACACTGCATTAATATTTAAGCCTTTAAGAAGTTAGCCTTGAAGTATTTGAGTCAACATTGCTTCTGGGTTTCTCAGTAATTATTTAAAGTAAGAGTAAATAAAACATAGATTAGGAAAGTAATTACAAGCAATAAAATAAACATAAGCAGCAAATGAAATGGTTTTCATGAGTTTAACTATCAATTCAAGTATTCTAGTAAACATTTAGAAAATACAACAAATTTGTGACCCACAAAACTAGTCTTGAGTAGCACAGGTATATTTGTAGCTATAGCCTGAAATACACTGTATGTGTCATTTTCCAACTATAAATATATCAGGTTTTTTTTTTTTTATTAGTAATATGCATTCCTAAGAACTTCATTCTGAATATTTAGCTTTCTTTTGCACCCTCAGTTGTATCTCAGCCAAATATTGTCCAATTCTAACAAACCAGACATGAATGAAAAGCTCAATTAAGTATAAATCTTAATTTGAAAAAAAAAACCATTACCCTTATGACTGGTTTTGTGGTCACATTTATGCATTCAAATGTTTATATAATTTTTATTATATTTATATAATTTTTACATTTTAAATGATTGGTTTTCATTTTATTTGTAGTTAAACTTTTAATTAGTTGTTTTTTATTGTGTCTAAATAATTATTTTTTAGTGCAGTTTTAGTTTTAACAAATCAAGATAAACTAAAAATGAGAAATATCACCATTTGATTTCAGGTATGTGTATCTAATCATTTTTATTTAAATAAATGATTGAAATTTGAGTTTCTGTTTTTGTTAACTTATGAGAACTAGGGATATAACAATATCAAAACCTCAAGATACAATAATTTCTCCATATGAAGTCCATGATGCAATATTTATTGCGGAATTGAAAAAAAAAAAGACAAACATTTTGTACATTTTAAAGTTAAATTATTTTATCAAATCCACTTTGAGTTCATAATTTAGAGCTTGAACCCATGTTCTTTAAGACATATCACATACAAGTTTTATGAATCCTTTCATAGAGAGAGTGTAAATAAGAGATTGATTGTGCAGTGTAGACAGCTTTGTTGATTATAATGGAACTTTGTGAGATCGCGATGAAGATGAGTGACAGCTTTTAATTATTTTTAAGGGAGTTGTAAATGATATATGTGACCCTGGACCACAAAACCAGTCTTAAGGTTAAATTTGACAAAACTGAGATTTATACATCATATGAAAGCTCAATAAATAAGCTTTCTATTGATGTATGGTTTGTTAGGATAGGACAATATTTGACTGAGATACATCTATTTGAAATCAGAAATCTGAGGATGCAAAAAAATCAAAAATACTGAGAAAATCACCTTTAAAGTTGTCCAAATTAGGTTCGTAACAATGCATATTACAAATCAAAAATTACATTTTGACATGTTTACAGTAGGAATTTTACAAAAAATCTTCATGGAACATGATCTTTACTTAATTTCCTAATGATTTTTGGCATAAAAGAAAAATCAAAAATTTTGACCCATGCAATGTATTTTTGGCTATTGCTACAAATATACCCCAGCGACTTAAGACTGGTTTTGTGGTCCAGGGTCACATATTGATTTAATACAACAGTTGATAAAACAAAAAGTTAAAATTAAGTGACTGATTATAACAATATTGCCTGATTTTGCTTCATTTGCTTCAGTCACAACTGAGCCACTGCACATCTCCTTTCTAACGCAGTGGTGTTTTGTTGTTATGAATGACCGTGTGTTTTTAAACAAATCTGACTGCACTCATGCCAGCTCCGAGCCTCATTAAACATGAAAATACACCTACAAGCCACTTTTGTGTTCGTCTGCGCCACCTCTGTAGTACAAATCCATTTTGTTAATACTGATTTCATCTGATTAGTAACTTATTCGTATCCTACTTGTTCTCACTCCGTTGTTTTAATTAGAATTTTTAAAAACGTTTACATAAAAGATGGCTTTTAATAAAGTAAGAAAACTGCCATTACAAAGGCAAAAAATAAATTCCCCTGTAAATCACTTTAAGGAGTCAAATATCACCTCATAACAGATTTTTTAACTATTGTGTAGAATGTGCTCCTGCAATTTTGACTGTGTTCCTTAATCTTTGAAGTTTATCAAGTGCTCCTAACAAGAAAAGTAAGCATAGAGCCCCGGTGTGCTTCACGTTGAAACGTGCAGCGAAATCAGGCTTGATGAAAGCATTAAGCCATATAGTGCTTTCAGTTTTAGTTCATTTGACAGATACTGTGCCAAAGCATGATGGCCCAAAACACAACTTTAAAGACTTTTTAGGTTAGAATAAGAAGTTTAAATATATTGCTATACAATGCCCGGAAGACCTATCGTTTCATATCGTCATTTGACCACGATAATGTCAAGACATTCCTAATGAAAACCCTGATTTGAAACACCGTATCAACATTAATTAATTGAACTTGACAGACTAGACTGTACTATAGGCCATAAAGGCCACATATATTCTGTTGTAGTGAGTGATCATCTTCATGTGAACACAGCATTAATGTTCTGGTAATCTGTGATTACAGTATAATTGCAGCTTCCACATGACAGTCGGCCAGAACATTTCAGCTCTGAACATACATTACTCTTGGTTTTTTATTTATCTTAAGATGAGCGTAAGTGCATGTGTAGGTGTAGCTGAACTCTGACGACCAGTCTTTCTTGTTTGAAGAGTCTGTGCTTTACCAGCCAACAGGCTGAGAGATAAGCAACCCACACACTCACTGAACGTCTTAACCAATGCAGAGACCAGGCTTCATAATGCTACTGATTGTGTCATTAGACATCCAGACTCCCACAAGAACGTGACATCAAGACTTCACAGCTGAAACAAAGAGGTTGGACGACGGTTTTCCTATTCTGAAGTGTTAGTGGTTGTTTTTTGTGGGGGATGATTGGTTTCCACTAGGGCTGGGCGATATGGCAAAAATGTAATCTCGATAATTTTTTCCCCATATTGAACGATAACGATATATATTTCGATATAAGCTGTTGATGTTGCCAGCTTTAAAATAGTATCCCAACAATGACTAAAGCCACAAAAATGAAAGGGTTCATTAAATTACATTTAAAGTAGGGATGCACCGATACCAATCGGTCGATAAAGCTTGCGCGTTTTGTCAGTAAAGCCGGTTCTGTAATCAGCGGTAAATGCCATCAGGTGCGTGATTTCACGTTGAGCCGTATATACTACACACAGCCGTTGTTCACTGACGAGCTGCGCATAGCAATGTTCATTATCAGTGTGAATACATATATATATACGATACATATCGTGCATCCCTAATTTAAAGTATAGTTTATTAACAAAAACAGATTACAGATTTGGCCTTAAAAATTAAAACAACTTACTAAAATAAATTAAAAAAATAAAAGTTGTGACAGAGTATGGTAAATGAGAGTAAATGTACAAAATGTAAACATAAAATTATTGTAAAAACATAATTTGTAACACAATTATTTATTTATTTATTATTATTATTAACACAATTGTTTATTTTCTCTATTATAGGTTGAGCTATTTAAATTAGAGGCAACCACTGCATTTTGAAACAATCTACAGTATAAATAACAAAAAATTACGACACAGTTCTTTCTTAATCGTATTAAGTGCAGACAATTCAGCCATAATCAAAGTAGGCTACTCTCTCATTATTCAAAGTGCAAATAGAGACGGATATTTCAAGCATGATACAGAGCTATAGACATACACAACCTATCATAGCCTACATACTAATAACAGCCTAGATATGTCATGTAGCCTAATTTGCGTGCATTGGGGGGATTAAAATTGCTTTTGAATGCGCGTGCATTTTTTGCTTTTGGTTTCAGTTTTAACAATCGCGCCAAACTCTCAGCTGAGCTAAGAGTCACTTTTCAGGTAGCCAAACCACTTATATAACGGAATTCGTGCTACCTTTTTTGTCGACAATTTCAACATCTTTGAATAATAACTCGAAGTTAGTTTCACTTTCATCGCTGCTTCCTCTCTCTTTTTTTTTTTTTTTTTGTCGTCCTGGTGTTAAGTTTGCTTCGCAAAGTGCGGTAGGAAATTAACTTTGTACTTTGACGTGCACACGCACGCTGTACGCTGATTGGCTGTTGTCGCATATTTCTACTGTGTGATTGGCTCTTAGATTAATCCATATCGAGCAAAAAATGTCTAGAGCCTATCATCGTTATTAACATAAATTTTATCGCGATTCGATATGATATCGTTTATCGGCCCAGCCCTAGTTTCCACAAACAAAAGCAAGCAGTTTCCTCAAAAGCTGGACTGAGAGCCTAGATTAACTTTCAAACCAAAGAGTCAAAAGAGCCTTAATCGTGGACAAACACATCTAAATGATCAACACTCAAAATACAATTAAATTAACTGTGAAATTTTGACGTAGAAAGACTGAAATAGTATTTTCTTGAATAAGCTTTGTTTACAAAGTTAAAAAAAAAAAGTTAAAAAGAAAAAAAAGTTGTATTTCAACATTTACTACTAATCAAAAGTTGTATTTTTATATTCTATATATCACATACAATATTTACAGGGCGCCCCCTCGTGACAGAGAATGAATTTTTATTTCCAAAACATTTTTTCAGCTGTTTATGGTCAAATTATTGCAATTATCGATCCATGTTTTTATGCAGCAAACACATAGAGGTGTAAATGTGAAAGAAGTTAATGTGCCTAAACAATTAAGTAATATTAATGTTATATGTGACCCTGGACCACAAAACCAGTCTTAAGTCGCTGGGGTATGTTTGTAGTAATAGCCAAAAATACGTTGTATGGGTCAAAATTCTAGATTTTTCTTTTATGCCAAAAATCATTAGGATATTAAGTAAAGATCATGTTCCATGAAGATTTTTTGTAAAATTCCTACTATAAATATATCAAAATGTAATTTTTGATTAGTAATATGCATTGTTAAGAACTTAATTTGGAGAAGTTTAAAGGTGATTTTCTCAGTATTTGGATTTTTTTGCACCCTCAGATTCCAGATTTTTAAATAGATGTATCTCGGTCAAATATTGTCCTATCCTAACAAACCATACATCAATTGAAAGCTTATTTATTGATTTACTGAGATACATCTCAATTTTTTTTAAATTTAACCTTATGACTGGTTTTGTGGTCCAGGGTCACATATATCTTATATAAATATAAGAAATTATATACTTGATTTATCCCTTTTATATGGTATAAAGGTTGAAATGCCATTGTATTAGATATTTTGTTTTTGTGTCTGTATTTGAATTATAAATCATGTAATTTTATGGCTTAATATTCTACCGTACATTGTCCAACCCCACTCATACTGCTCATTTTACTTGAGCAGCTCTTTAAAAAAAAGGGTCATAAATTGCCTTAAATTTATATTTTAAAATTCTGCAGCTACACTAAATGGTGAAATAAAATTTGTTTATATTTGAGTATTGAAAACATTTCTGAGCCAATAATCAATAATAACTAAAACCGAAATTAAAGTTTAAGGTATTTTATTTAATACTCAACACTATATAAATATATAATTTACATTATTTATATGATATTTTATTATTTAACGGACCTGAGTCAATACAAATAACCAAATCTGAAATCAAAGTTTAAGCAATTTTATTAAAAATGAACACAACATAAACATTTTTCAACATTTACTAATACATTATCAAAATCAAAAGATTACATTTATATTATATTTTTATTATTTAATGGACCTGAACCAATAATAACAAAACCGAAATTGAAGTTCAAGCAATTTTATTTAATAATCACCACTATATAAACATATTATATACATTATTTACATTATATTTTTATTTATACCAAAATTAAAGTTGAAGCTGTATTATTTATTAACAACACTATATAAACTTTTATTTCAACATTTACTAATATATTATTAAAATCAATAGTTGCATTTTATATTATATGCATTATATATTTATTATTATTTAATGGACCTTAGCCAATAACCAATAATAACCAAAACCAAAATTAAAGCAATTTTATTTCAAATAAATGCTATATAAGTTATATTATATATATTATACACAATATTTATATTATTTAATGGACTTGAGCCAATAACCAATAAAAACCAAAACTAAAGTTTGAATTTAATTCAGCTACTTGTGTAATACTGAACACAAAACATTTAAATTGCACAATAGTTCTTACTTAATGACATAATTATGTTTCTATTCCAGTTCCCTGAAATATAAACATTTAATCAGCAGCTGTAATGAAATCCTTTCCATGACAGATTTAATCAAACATACATTAAATAGTAAAAAACAACAGGTTGAATAAAAATATAATGAATCTAATACAGTGGGAAATTAAGCTCACACTTTATGTTGCATGTATGTTTATGTTTTCCTCACACATGAAGTAAAAACAGCATAGATATATCAGATAAGCACTAATTAAATACATTCCGATCAATGATTTCAGCCGGCCAAATTCATTTTCAGTCAATATTCAGGTGCTCCACTAAAAAGATGAATAAACACTGCAACAAATGTATTGCTCACTGTGAGTTAATGCATTAACTGACATTAAACGCTGTATTGTAAAGTGTTACCAACTGCTTAATCAAAACATTTTTCTGTGCCCATGCCACTGTTGAAAAGCTGACATGCATGTGTTGTGACCCCCTGCACTGAAATTGAATTGTGAGGTGCTTCCTACATCTTACAAACTGTGAACAAACACTCAGCCTTTTCATGCAACTGTTACATTAACCTTCAGCAGAGAAAGTGAACAGTGAAAACAGAAAAACCCATCATACTGGCTCTAAAACGTCAGTAAATTAAAGCCAGCTGCTCCGTTTAAACTCCCAGCTTAAACAAACCCATGACAAACCACTGACTGCCAGATGACAAGTGCCTTAAACCACAGCAGAGCTGACGTTTCAGAAGATCACATGATGAACACCATGATAACATGTGCTTTATGTTGTTAAACTGCCATTAGATGTTAAACACTTCAGTCAAACACAGCTGCCATAAATGCATGGGAATTACAGTGGAAGAAGCATTTTTACTAAAGCTGTTATATCTAGTCAACAAAAAGGTTTCTTAAAGAAATGAGCAATGCACAGGTCTGATTCACACAGTCATTTAAAACAAGATGCATTTTATAGAATACCAATTACAACTGATAACAATAGATTAACTAATCAGAACTGTGATTTAGTACAGTGCCTTGCGAAAGTATTCATACCCCTTCATTTTTTTTCCACATTTTCTTATGTTGTTGCCTTATGTTAAACTACTTTAAATTACTTTTTTCCCACATCAATCTACACTCCCTACTCCATAATGGCAAAGCAAAAAAAATAGGTTTTTAACATTTATGCAAATTTATTAAAAATAAAAAAAAACTGAAAAGATCCCGTTGCATAAATATTCATACCCTTTTCTGGGACACTCGAAATTTAGCTCAGGAGCATTTATATTGCTTCTAGATGTTACTACACTTGGAGTGGAGTTAAACTGTGGCAAATTCATTTGAATGAGTCTGATTTAGAAAGGCACACACCTCTCAGAAAAGGTCTAACGGCTGAAAATGCATATCAGAGCAAAAACCAAGATAACTGCCTGTAGAGCTCAGTGACAGACTTGTGTTAAAGGATAACTATTGCCAAAAACCCAGGCGATACTTTGAGCAAAGTTTCATGGTGTGTCGAGCCTTCTTAGTGTTATAAAAATATTGATTTTGATGCGCTCAAATTTATGCCCCTAGTACTCCCATTCACCGGCCATTGACCACAAAACGAAATCATGGTCAATCTCAAAAACGGCTCGTTTGTTGTAATTATGCTTTTAGATATAAGTTTGTCTCGTTTACAGTAAAAAATAAAAATAAAAAAAATAAAAAAACAGCCCAGGTTGCATTTTGGCAATAGTTATCCTTTAATGAGAACCACCCATTTAAATATGAGTCAATGACCTACTGGCAGTTTTTCCTCAATTTTAATTCTTCATTTACATATTTACACGGCATTAGATTAGAGCAGATGTTTGATGGCCCGACAGCAACAGTTGTGAAGGTGAGATTAGTCAGTAATGTTTTAAAAGTGGGCTTTAATGAAGGGTCAACTGCCTGATCTAAAGGCTTTAACACATTACCAGGGTATCTGCAGATATGAACAAGTGAAATTTAAGACTTTTTAAGACCTTTTTAATACCACCTTATATGAAATTTAAGACCTAAACCTGTAATGGAAATAGATATTATATTACATGCATATGTGATATTTAATGTGTTTAATGTAAAAAGTAAACAAAATTTCATGGCTGTCATAAATTAAATTTATTACTACGATATACAGTGAACTTTCCATATCAGCAGATACTATTCCACACAAAATATCCCCATAAAAGTACCACTAGAAATATCTGATTTAAAAAAAAAAATTCTGAAGCGATTTTTTTTTTTTTACTTTTGAAATGTATGCGTACCTTTGAAATTTATTTTATGAATTTATCAATAAATTCTAAATGGCTGTTAGCAGTGAGATTACATAATTTACACTGCAAAATTAAAAGTGAGATTAATGTTTTAAATACATTTATTGATTTATAAATATATATATATATATTATAAATGTTATATAAATACTGCGATTCTGTCTGAAGACGCAGAAACTTCCACAGAGGGAGAAAAAAAATCTACAGTTGTTAGCAACTGGCTTTAGCCAAGCCCTATATTCAGTTTTTCCAAGCCCAGTTTCGCTAAACTTGCACTTCCTCATAGCTAAAAAGTTAAATCCATTTGACTTCTGCGGTACAATCCGAGAGAGACTCGCGCCAATAACAGAAAGCTGATTGGCTATTGCATGCTGGTCTCATTTGTAGCTTAAATTCAGCAAATTATATTTGGAATAGTGAAATAAAGAACTACAACACCACGGAAACAACAGAAAGAGAATTTAAATGAGCATTAGAGGTAGCGTTACATGGACATCGGAAAAATAAGACCTGTGTATAATTATTTAAGACCTAGAACAGCGAATTTAAGACTTTTTAAGGCCTAAAATTTTGATTTTTAAATTTTAGACTTAAGACTTTTTAAGACCCCGCGGAAACCCTGATTACTGACCTTGCTGCGGATCCATCTATGAGCCACGCTCACTTTGCAGCGGGTCGGTGCATTACCTTCAGTCTCTTCCTCTCTAATCGATACTCGAGACGTGTCGTCCAGGAGCAGAGCGCTCTGAGGGAACATCAGCGGACTGACGGGATCCAAACACTGCTGTACTATTAAACTCATCTGAGCCAGAGCTCTCAGGCCATTCAAGTTCTCTCTGAAACTTTACAACAGAGGTGGGACCAAGTCATTGCTTTGCAAGTCACAAGTAAGTCTCGAGTCAAGCCAGACAAGTCCCAAGTCAAGACGGGCAAGTCCAAGTCGAGTTGCAAGTCCTCAACTTTAAGCTTCAAGTCCTAAACAAGTCACTAGGGCTGTTTGCCCAAATTAGTGTCTCTGTATTAATTACTACAGTAAATTTAAAGTCAATAATAGTCTATAGTAGGTATAATTATAAAAGATAATTAGTGATGTTTCATTGAGGAATTAATCATCGTTTGTGATCAAATACAGGCCTAATTGAATTAATAATTTATTTTAAAGTCCACTGTTTCAAGATTCAGTGATTTTAATGAATCGGTTGAGTCAAATAAAATATATAAATATATATATAAATATTTGAAAGGTTAGCCAATAGGCTACTGCTGTTTCTTCTTATTATTATTATTATTATTATATGTGGTTTATAGTGATTATGTGTAATTTAAATGTCAAAGGGGCCGTTCATAAGTCGCGTCTTTTGCACGCTCAAGTTCGTTATTTCAAATGTAGACGCACGGTATGCACGCTCACAATGGAAGCGGCGCGGTCGCGACCATAGATATACGCGACGCGCATAGAGATAAAAACACCTCACCGCAGGTCTTGTGACAAGAACCAACCAAACAGCTTCATCCTTTTCCTTAATAACATTGAAAGCACTGCCAAGTTGGAGAAACAGCTTATCATAGCTGTACAGGAATAACCATTTTTAAATAAATTTAATAGCAGAGCTACTGCAAGTGATTTTTAATGCTGGAAATCCATTTATCCTTTGCTAAAACTTCCGCCTCTTCATGGAGAGCCGGTCATGGTTGCTTAGATTCGATTGCAGTGAAACATGTCAAAAATAACAGATTAATTCAATAACTGATTCAAGTGCTTTTGATTCACTAATAAGAGCCAAGTGATAAGAATCATTCATTTAGGTTTGCTATGTTTCATGCCATAGATTCAGTAGCAGTGTTGGACTGAACAGTATTTTAGTGTTTGGTACAAAAAATAATGAATAAGAGCCCCTAAAAACTTTATTTTAATTTTTTTTTTTAAATGGAACCGTTTCAGATTAAAAATCACTGAGATTTGGTCATTTTGCCCATTCTTGAGCAATGTTATTCTGTAAAACCGAATCTATTTTTAAGGGGAGACAATGCAGGCAAAAACACTGTTTTTTTTTATGCAGCTGTCAAGTTTGAGATTTTGGGCTTTTTTGGTTTTTCAAGTGTTTTTTTCAGACTAGTGGAAAGAAAACATCCAAAAGATACCGTTAAGTGTTTCTTTTATAGCACTTTATCTATTTGTGTCAATAGGTTTCAATTACAATGCATATTTTTAAAGGCCGTTTTCTTAAAATGAGTTTTTTTCTCCTATACTGAGCCATAAATCTCCACATCGGTAACACTTACACACATTTTTTTAATACATTTTATTCCCCAAAAAATGTAAAAAAAATAAAATAAAAATCTAGGGTCTCCTGTCTGTATTTTCTGAATTATGGCATGACGAAATGAGATACTCAAAATTCCCTCTGTAAAAATGTTTGACTCTAATATGTCAAAAAAAATTAAACAAGAATTTTGAAACTGACTTCATCCGGTGTTTAGATTTTTGTACAAGAAATGCATGCAAATTTCCGCATATTTCATTAAATAATGCCTCATTTGCACAATAAAACCCAACATTTTAGAAAACTTGTAATACAAAAAATGCTTGCAATTATCAATTATCAAGTAATCAATCAACTGAGTAAGTAAGGTGATAACCTTAGTAGTTTTTTTTTTTTTTACCCTGTTCACCTGCAGTGTTTCGCCTTAAATGAATTATCAGTAAACGGGCATAAAACGTAATGCATTTCCATCAAAGGCATGACACATCTCACTTCCGCTAGGGTTCCCAGCATCCCACACTTCTCAGACGGTTTCCGTGCATCGATGGTCACAAACTCTCTCTCTCTCTCTCTCTCTCTCTCTCTCTCTCTCTCTCTCAGTCTCCAGAAGGAACGGTGGCGCTGCCAAAGAGTGAAGTACCCAGCCTGCTCCGCTCCGCTGGCCCATCCTGTGGCTCTCAGCCTGACGGGGCATCAGCAGACACGCCACAGATGTTCATTAACATCACACAAACGGCCCTGACAATCTGCTCTTAGATGACTGCCATCAGTCCTCACGCTCTCCAGAGAGACAGAGAAACAACAGGCAGCGAAGACGCTCAGCTCCACGAGCGCAGTCACTCTCCAGCGCCACAGAAAACAACCACAAAACATGAATCACACCCACACCTAACAGTGACACATGTCATTTCTATACTATGTTTAATCTACTGTGTATGAATAAAATAACCAGGTGACCCTTCTAACAAGTGCAATGTAAAAATGAAATTAAAATCATCTACAGCGCTGTCACTTCATGAGCATTTTACCTTTTAATCTGACAAAAACTATTCATGAGTCATATCTTATATACACACAGAAACTGAAAGGTCTTCACTGCAAGCCGTCAAAGTATGGTTTAACTTGAAATATCTTAATGTAGTAGTAATAATAACAACAACAACAATAATATTTAAAATAAAATTACTACATTTTTCTTCCTTTTTGAGAATTTCGAAATCACGGTCAATCTCAAAAATGGCTCGTTTGTCGTAATTATGCTTTTACATATAAGTTTGTCTCGTTTACAGTAAAAAAAAAAAAAAAAACAGCCCAGGTTGCATTTTGGCAATAGTTTTCCTTTAAAAAGATAAGTAAAATTTATTTTACACCTTTTGGTTAACAAAATAATTACCATACACAACACAATTTTTTAAATAAATATTATATAGGGCCCTATTACTGTAAATAATTCAATTAATTAGTCAAACTTTATTATTTAATTAATTACACATGCATTTTGATTAAACCATTAAAATGGGCAATCCAGAAAAACTGAATTTGGTAAAAATAAAACTAAATTTGAGGAAAATAAAATAAATAAAACATATTTCATATTTTCTTATTTCATAATTTTTTTTCTTCTAAAAATGTCATTTTTGATACTTTGAACTTTGAATAAACTTTTTTTTTATTATTCAATTAATTAGACATGCATTTTGATTAAACCATTAAAATGGACAATCCAGGAAAACAAAGAATTTGGTAAGAATAAAACTAAATTTAAGGAAAATAAAATAAATAAAACATTTCATATTTTCTTATTTCATAATTTTTTTCCAAAAATGTCATTTTTGATACTTTCAATAAAATACTATTAATGTATATATTATTTGTACAAGTTTAATTATTTGAATTAATTAGACTTTAAAAAAAAAAGTTAATTTAAATTTAATTCAGTTTATTTTTACCATTAAAATGTTTAGACCACTTAAACCAGAATGCAAACAAAACAAAACAAAATAAAAAATAAAATACAAAACAAAATAAAATAAAGCAGATTTCATTGGGACCTACCTAATGCATTATACAACCAGAAAATCCAACAAATCAATGTGCTCAACGTGAATTTCCATTCATAAAGAACAATGAAGCTACTGTAATGACACTTGCTTAAATATGCTACCATCTTAAACTATTATAGATTTACATATATTTACATTTATGCACATTTTTATTCAAAGCAACTCAAGAGGAACAAAAACACAACTAGATTAAGAAAGCAGTATAAGAGTACTACTACCATTTTTAATACAGTACAATAGTATTGAACTTCAAATAAAGCTAGCAAGTCAGTCTACAAATGGTTTATTTATTAGTCGTTTCATAATAAACTGGCACATGGCAGAATTTAATAATTTAAAACTGAAAAAATCACTTTAAGTGTTTGATTTGGTAAACACTGACTAGGGCTTCATCTGTTGTGTTTAATAAAAAAATGGTGAGAGATGTTCAGTCTCAGAAAGCCGTTTCAGTGAATTTGGACACAGATGGTGACCAACTGGAGATGTGTCAGATCTGAAGGTCAGGAGGCCTTGAGCAAACACGCTTATTACTGGAGCTTCTGGCTTCATATAGTCGAAGGCCTTAAGGTGTTTTCAGCTCACGCATGATCAGAGTGACCAGAGACTTCAAGAAGAGTTGATTTCAGCAGTTTAGCTTTTAAAAATCCTTTGAATCTCCTTCAGTGAGCATCTGAACATGCAAAACCTCATGTTGTTTCAAACAGTTATGACTGTAAATTCTTTTGAACAAAACAAGTACCATGAAATATATTTAGATGTTCTACGATATACACCACTATCAGTCAAAAGTTAAACAGTAAGATTTTTAATGTTTCTTAAAGAAGTGTTTTCTGCTCACCAAGCCTTGCATTTATTTGATCTAAAATACAACAAAAACAGTCAAATTGTGAAATATTTTTATTATCTAAAATAACTGCTTTCTATATGAATACATTTTTATAATGTAATTTATTCCTGTGATCAAAGATACATTTTCTGCATTATTACTCCAGTCTTCAGTGTCACATGATACTTCAGAAATCATTCTAATATGCTGATTTTGTATTTATTATTATCAATTTTTAAACAGTCGAGTGTTTTTTTCAGGATTATAGAAATTAACACTTTTATTTTGCAAGGATGCTTTAATTTGATCATAAGTGATGATAAAGACATTTATGTTGTTACAAAAGATTTCTATTTCAGATAAATGCTGTTCTTCTGAACTTTCTATTCAAAGAAACCATACAAAATTCTATTCTGCTGTTTTCAACCTAATAATAATAATAATAATAATAATAATAATAAAATAATGTTTTTTGAGCAGCAAATCAGCATATTAGAATGATTTCTGCAGGATCATGTGACTGGAGTAATATATGCTAAAAATCCAGCTTTGATCACAGGAATAAATTACATTTTAAAATATATTCAAATAGTAAACAGTTATTTTAAATAGTAAAAATATTTCAAAATTTTACTGTTTTTGCTGTACTTTAGATCAATTAAATGCAGGCTTGGTGAGCAGAAGAAACGTCTTAAAAAAAAAAAAAAAAAAAAAAAAACATTAAATATCTTATAGTTCAAAAACTTTTGACTTGTAGTGTTTCGCAATATGAAAAAAATACAAGAATTTTCACCAGAGGCTAAAATTAACCATTCTAGAGTTAGTAAGCAGATTTTTTTTTGAGTAGTGCAACTACATAGAGAATGTAAAAAAATAAAAATGAATAAAGAAATTAGCTTAGTTGTAATAATAATAATAATAATAATAATAATAATAATAATAAATAATTTTTACTTGCCCAATCAAAATTTTCACTGGCCCCATCACAAAAAAAAATTATAATAAATAAATAAAAGTTAAATAAAATAATATATAATAATAATAATAATAAAATAAATAAAATATGTGCATGCATATATTAAAAAAAAAGGAAGTTCAGCTTCTTATAAGCTTTCTTTTTAGAACAGCATTCACAAGATACTAAAAAAAAACATGAGCATAACAAACACAACTACTCTGTGCATCTTCATATATAAAAACAATGGAAGAGCAGTGCAGTGAAGTGCGA
This sequence comes from Garra rufa, assembly GCF_049309525.1. Taxonomy (NCBI): domain Eukaryota; kingdom Metazoa; phylum Chordata; class Actinopteri; order Cypriniformes; family Cyprinidae; genus Garra; species Garra rufa. The sequence continues at coordinate 5,586,354 of NC_133362.1, read as the reverse complement.
AAACTCATTATGTGTAAATGTCCCCAAACTTCCAACCACTTATATATATTAAAACAAAGCATGTATTGCTTAAACATAAATATACAAATCATTCTGTTTAAGCCAATTGGTAAAGGCAACAAACAGATCATCACATTCAACTATTATGCATATTAGCCCATTTTTTCCAAAGATGACCGAAATGAACCACTTGAATATATACATGAGGTCATTTCCCACCACACCTCACTGGGTTGGGTTTCCACACCAAACACGCCTGACTGTCAAACACAAACACTTTAAACAAGACTAGTGCAAAATGCAATGGTGGAAATGTGTCAGCCGGCAGTGATTATGCTTTATGTTAGCAACATTCGAGAAAACAGAGTGAAACATGGCCCAAACATAGCGAGTAAACTTCAGTTTAGCTATTTGTTAGACAAAAATGTAAAACGGAGCCAAGCTGTTTACATCTTAATCCACATTAACCCTCTGGTTGTGTTCAGATTCCTGTCACACCTTTGACTCCAAACAACTGCTTATAAATGTCTCATTATGCTATATTTCACTAAATATTGGATTCAATCTTTTTGTCAACTTGTCGTTTTTTTGTAGGCCTCATTTATCTGAAAGTATGGTTCTTTGTTTTTTGAGTAAATAAAGATTTTTAATGAATAATTTTCACAATATGGGATAAAAAATAAATTAAAAAAAAGATTAAATTTGTCACACTAGTGTGCTTTAATGTTTAATCAGGAAGTTTGCTTTTAAATGCTTAAAAAGTCACACTTGTGTTCCCTGGTCAAAAATGACTGAACTTCAAACTATTGTTTATAAATGTCTCATTATGCTGATTTAATCTTTTTGTAAACTTGTTTTCTTTTATTTAGGACTGGTTTGGTGTTTCTATTTGCATCTGATTAATCGTAGGCCTCATTTATCCAAAAGTATGGTACTTTATTTTTTGAGTGAAAAAAGGTTTTTAATTAATAATTTTCACAATATGAGATTAAAAAAAAAAATTAATGCTTTAATGTTTGATCAGGAAGTTAGCTTTTAAATGCTTTTATTTTGTACAAAATTGCCACTTGTGGTGTTCCTGGTCAAAAATGACCGGACTCCAAACAAATGCTTATAAATATTTCATTATGCATTATGCTATTAAAATGGGATTTCTCTTTTTTTCACTTAAAAAAATAGGTCCCTACTCGCAGATAAATGAGGCCTACGATTAATCAGACGCACATAGAAACACAAAACCAGCCCTAAATGAAAGAAAACAAGTTGACCAATAGAATGAATCCAATATTTGGTGATAATATAGCATAATGAGAGATTAAAAACCAATTGTTTGGAGTCCAGTCATTTTAACCAGGAACACAAAGTGTGACTAGGTGAAATAAAACACAACCAGAGGGTTAACAGAATTTACGTGCGCTCAAGGCATTCATCAGCGATTTCAGAACTAATGTTTCACAATATTAGCTTTACTTTCAATCACGACTATTGTAGCATTGAAGGATGGCATTCATTGAGTCACGTCTGTAGTAGAAGATCTTTAGGTAAAATATGTGACTTTATTCACAGCAATTAGTCAATCCTGGCAAATCAAGTCAGTGGAAGAGGCCGTCGCAGCCACTTCATTCCAACATAAACACCTCATTAGTTTGCAGAGAAGCCTCGCCTGGGAACCGACGCGACTGCATAATGTTTACATGACCATCCCTTGGCTGTGCTGGAATCCGTTCGGCTGTGGTTTTCCGAATCCCTCCCTTTGCAGTTTCACACTGCCGAACCGAGGGATGATATTAAGACATGAGGAAAAGTTTGGGTTTGGCAAGATCTTGGAGACCAGAGCGGCCCGAAACGAGTGATGGATCGATTGCGTTCTGCTAGAAGAGACTTGGATTGGTCTGGAACACACTGTAAGAACTCAACAACCCTTCTTTAATAAACTCCACTTATTATTTTGCTCTCAGCCGCAGCACTCACGGCCTTGATGTTTTTTAAAATGTGTTTTGGTAAGATAGGACTGCAATTTCTTGCCATAACCCATCAAAAAAATAAACTATAACAAAGAGTTACTGACTCATTTCCTTCTATTGAATTCTGATGAAACAAATGCAAAAGAAGTGCTTTAAAGTGTCGTTCAATGACGTGAAACAGCTTCTCCGAGGCTTCAGATAAACTGACCTTTTAAAATGGAAATCAGATTAGGATGTTAAATAAGACAGACTGACATATCCAATGATTCTGGTCTTTAGATGTGATTCAACATCTCTTTTTTAAATTGCATCTATTGGCTTTTTTCACCTGTTTGAGTTTGAGTTCACCAGACAGCTTGATTGCTTATAAAAAATACATTTGAAGGAGCATTTGTGCTTGGCAAATTTTACTCAAATTTCACAATTACGCCACTAACAAACTGAACTAAATGGGACATTTTGAACGACTGACTTTGAAACTGCAATATTTTATAATATATTAGTTTAAAAAAGGTATATTTTACAGTGCAGAGTTCAGAATTTGTTCAACAATCAGTATAAAAAGATTAAAAAAACAACACTAAAAACAATTCATTATTAACATATTTGATGTATTTAAATGGAAAATTAACCCAAAAATAAAAATTATGTCATTAATTACTCAAGTTGTCCCAAACCTGTATGAGTTTTTTTTCTTCTGATGAACACAAAAGATGATATTTTAATCAAAGTTGGTAACCAAACAGCTGACGGTAGCCATTGACTTGTATGGATAAACTCAAGTTATGGATTTACTAGGAATGTAAAAATATCAAAATCTCACAATATGATAATATCTTGATATAAAGTCCACAATATGATATTTATTGTGATATTTAAAAAAAAAAAGACAAATTAAAGATTTTTTAAATTTTTTAAATTAAAGTCTTCTATCTAAAGCACTTTGAGAGTTCAAAATTAAGAGTGCTATACTGACTCTGTCTAAATTACATTCACACTTGTGTGGAGGCCAAACGAATTTGAATATAATAATAATAATAATAATAATAATAATAATAAATACAGCTGCAAGCAGCAATTACGGGGACAAGCACTAAGCAAGGGAAGCATCAGAACAAGTGCAGCAATGAGTAATTAAAGCCATTTTAAGGTGATTTTAGTCAAAATGGGTGAAAAATCGTAAGAACAATCACTTGTAATACAATGTAAACAGTTATCACTTTTGATAACAAGGTGGCACAGTCTCAAAACGTTTTGAATACTTTCAGGTCATGGTCTTGATGGTGCATACAAAGTTTTGTAACGGTACACCAATGCATTGGTAAAAATGTAGCATTTTATATCATAATACTCTATTGTAGTCAATGGCAATTTCATGTTTTGTTAAATTATAGCACCACCAAGAGGCACAATCCCACCCAATTTTGTGTGTGTCCTTAGAGTGTTCCCATACATATGTGTGCCAAATTTGGTGAAAATATCTCATTTCGATGCCCAAAATGGCTGACAAACTGGATATGGTTTGACTCGGCATGTTGCACCAAATCGAGACCAGTTTCGAGATTTTTGGCCGAGCCATTGAGAAGTTATAAGCAAAAATAGCCTTTTTTTTATTTCCTTAACCACTAGCTCATGCCGTTTATAACATGCACCAAGTTTGGTCTCAATACGCCAAACCGTTGGGAAATTACAATACTTCTTTTCTAATTTCTACACTTGAAAGAGATATTTTGAATTTGGACTGCAGTAATATTACCCATTTAAACCGCTAGCTTTTAGCAACTCATACGGCACTTTTAAGCTTTTATTTTGATGGAAACAGCAGTAGAGCTTTTATTTTGGGGCAAAACTCCAGCTTCAGTGAATACGGGCTTACAAAATCACGTCTCACTACAAATCTGGTGAAATGCTGTAATCATCTGCTGTGAAAATAAAGCATAACTGGTGACCACTCTGTTCCCAAACATGCGCTAAACTCCCAGTAAACTCTAATAAAATGGTTCACCGGATTCACTGTGACACGAGCCGTTCTGTGGTGCGAAAAACACTGGATCATGAGCTGATAGCCTGAACGAAGCAGACTTCATGAAGGGATTTTAAAACGGATTTACTCAAGTTTCTTACTTCTTCTAAAGACAAAAAAAGATATTTTGATGAAAACAGTTGACGGTAGCCATTGACTTCCATAGTATGGCAGTCAATGGCGACCAGCAACTGTTTGGTTTTCAACAGTGTTGGTGGTAACAAATCTGATTACTTCTTTCAATCGCATTACTTTTTCAACTGTTTTCCCATGTATTGACTGACAGTGCTCGTGTTGCCATGTTGAGAAAAATTGGAAATAAATGCCGAGGCGTTGTCTTTGCTGTGTAAACATGATGTTACTGTAGTTCTAGACTAAATGTCAACATGCATTTACTCATCTCACTTGCACAAAAACTAATTTAGTAATCCTCATAATGAACACAAACAGTGAAATGCATTCAAAACATGATGCAAACCTGCAATAATTAAATACACTACCAGTCAAAGGTTTTTGAACAGTACATTTTTTAAAGACGTCTCTTGATTCCAGTCATGTGATCCTTCAGAAATCATTCTTATATTCAGATTTGCAGCTCAAAAAACATTTATTAATATTATTATTATTTTGAAAACAGGGGAGAATTTTTTTTTTCAGGTTTCTTCAATGAATAGAAAGTTCAGAAGAACAGCATTTATCTGAAATATATTTGTTTTGCAAAATTTATAAGTGTCTTTATCAGCACTTTTAATCAATTTAAAGCATCTTTGCTAAATAAAAGTTTTAATTACTAACATTTATTTTCCACAAAAATAATGTATAATGTTACAAAAGATTTTTATTTCAGATTAATGCTGTTCTTTGGATCTTTATATTTATCAAAGAATCCTGAGACAAAAATGTACTCAACTGTTTTGAATATTGATAATAATAACTTTTTTTTTTTTTTAGAATTCTGAGGGATCACATGACCTTCAAGACTGGAGTAATGATGCTGAGAATTCAGCTTTGATCACAGGAATAAATTACAATTTAAAATATATTCAAATAGAAAGCAGTTATTTTAAATAGTAAAAATATTTCAGAATATTACTGATTTTGCTGGATTTTTAATCAAATAAATGCAGGCTTGGTGAGCAGAATAGACTTCTTTAAAAATCTTACTGTTCAAAAACTTTTGACTGGTAGTGTATATTAAATAATACAAATATCGCTTTATGCATTTAATGCTGACCTTCAATGATCCAATCCAACCATACTAATATGCAAAAATTACTTTAGACGACGATAACATTTGTTTTCCTTCAAAATATCTACTTCTGTGCTTAGCAAAAAGAAAGAAACTCATACAGGTTTAAAACAACTCGAAGGTAACAAAAAGATGACCGAATGTTCATTCGTTATATGAACGATCCCTTTAAAAAGAGTCATCTAACTCTTACCTAATTCGTATTAATCACTTTGCTTTTAAAAATCTGAGAAATGATCCAACAGCCAAACCAGAAACTCAGCTGGCTTTGCTCTAAATGACAACATCAGTGTTGTTGTACTTTCATGAGTCACACCTTTGCAGAGCGAGTATACATTACTCCAGAATAGCTAACAAAGAGCGGCCCTCATGTATTTTCTGGATCGCGCAGCCAGATTCTCCTCATGTGCAGGCGATTTGCATTCGACTGCAGGAACTTTGGCCGGCAGTGTAATGACTTCAAAATCCTGCACTGCGCTGCCAACGTTATTACAAACTCCGCTGAAGTGAAGGTTATATAACCTGAAACGCTGAAACGCCAGAAAAGCTATTGCAATATTGGCGACTTGATGTGAGGGGAAAACAGCTCCTAGCATTGGCTGTTTTACAGCTTTTCGATTCACCTACCTCTGCTGGGGTGGAAAATTCTTCCCTGCCGTCCACCGCCTGATTAAACACACGTGTTCGACCGGCCGGAGCTGCTCTTTCCTCTGACAATGAGCATGTCAACAATGGAAGAGTGAAGAGATACTGCTAAAATAAAAGACACTGCACTAACATCATTATGTGGTGGACAGCGGACTATATGTACTGAAGCGTTTCTGTCCAAAATCAGCATTCTGAAAGTTCAAACATAACAGGCAGGGCTGCTCGATTATGGCAAAAGTCATAATCACGGTCAATATTGTAATCACGATTATTTAACACGATTATGAGTGGGTCTGGGACTTTATATGACTGATTCGTTTAAAGAAAGCAATACAATAATAACAACAAAAAAAGATACAAATGAAACTTTTTTTTGGAAATTTTATGTAATTAATTGAATATTGAATGTAAAATAAAACATCAGAGTCTTCACTGTAAGAACAAAAGTGAATGATTCAGTGAAATTACGGTATTTAACTGTAAATTTAACTGAAAACTGTAAAACTTAAAACATAGCTACCGTATTTTTTACGGTATAATTCTGGCAACCACAGCTGCCGTTTTTTACCGTAAATTTTACGGCTTTTTTTTTTACAGTGTACTTTGGATAAAATTTCTCAATGTTAGTGTAAAAAAAAAAACTCTTTTTGCCTTTTTAGAGCGAGCTATTTTGTTGCATGTTCTTTTAAATGCTAATGAGCTTTGCTGGCCCCGCCCCTCTCTGCCGTGAGATGATGAGCCGTAATGTTTACTTTAGCCGCATTTAGCTGCAAAACTTGCTAGGAAGCACATTATTAAGAAAGGCCATTTGCAAAGATGCATTAAAAAAACCCTCCTACTCACTGCTGGTGTGAAGCTGCATCACAAATGATTTGCACGAACAGTAGATGCATATGTAGATCGGTATCGGCGCTTTCCCTTTAAAAACAAAAGTAACGTTAATCCTCTGCATCTTCAGCGGCTCAGATGTCAGGAGTAAATGAGGACTGCTATGTTCATTATTACATCCAACAACAGAACACCTCAATCGTTCAATCTGAGACTTTCTCGTCTTCCCCTGCACCTGAGTCACACAATGGCGATTGCAGTCGGTGAGGGTGGGTCTAAGGTAAGGCGCTCATGTCAATCAACTATTATGGGAGTGGCTTCTGTCTGTGTGTCGTCACAGCCACAAGAAGCTGAGAATGACCAATTTTAAAAAGGGGATATTACTTTTAAAGATTAAAAAAATACCACTGGGTGGATTTTTATCATTGTAGGGTGGTTGTGCACACAAACATGTGCCAACACACATTAATGTTCAAACAACATGGAAAAGTGAGTTTTGCATCCGATGATCCCTTTTAGCACAGAGACGGCAGAAGGAATATTACTTGTAGCTTTAAGAGCTGCACGGATCCAATATACTGTTACACATGTATTTTTATTCTCTACTGTTTATGTTAATTTGAGACATAACCGATGAAGGTTTTTATGAATAATCCCCAAACGCCGCATATTGACATATATTTGCATGCATTTAAACATTCAGGTATGCATCTTAAGCTAACGTTCACTTTACTTGTCCGTGTTCTGTTCCTTATCTGAGCGCATACACAGAACAGTGCAAATTCTCTTTCATGCTTTTAAAAACACAACATCAAATAAACACTAATAAATCAAGCACGTCTCATTTTAAGCAAGTTAGGGCTGTACAATTAATTTAAATTTGGTTTTGATTTCGATTTCTCCTTCAAACGATCATGAAAATGCAGTAATTGAAATGAGACGATTATTGCGCCCCATTCCGCCCTCTTTCCACTGGTGCGCTTTCGCTCCTCCATAAAAGCCTAATTTCACATGCAAATCAGCTAAATCCTGTAACGTGACTTTCATAAAACGGGACGTGCTTGATTTATTAATGTTTCTTCGATGTTGTGTTTTGAATAGCGCATAAGAAAACTTGTGCTGTTCTGTGAATGCGCTCAGAGACGGAGCAGAACACGGACATTTAAAGGTATCTTTTAGCCCAGGGTGCGCCTAAACGCTCAAATACACGCAACAACATTTCAAAATGAGGCGCTTGGTGAATATTCATGTAAACTGACAAGAGTTATGTCTTAAATGACCATAAACAGTTGAGAATGAAAATATGTGTGCAACAGTATATTGGACCCGTGTGGTACAGCAGCAACACATAATATTCCTTTTGGCGTCTCTGTGCCTAATATGAATAAAACGTAAAAATACAAAGAGAAAAATCACTCACTGCTCTTGAATGAAAGACATTTGTAGTTTTATTAAGAAACAAAGCATGTTTAACTATTACAGTGAAGACCCTGTTTTATTTACATTCAAATAATTACATACAATTTCTGTAGTATTTTTAGACTACTTTAGATTTGCATACAAATATTCAGTTTTTTTTAAAGCAGTCTTTTTTTCTCCCTGTATTGCTTCCTTTAAATTAATCACTATGTAGAGTTTTGGACCCTGTCATAATCGTTTAAATAACCGTGATTACAATATTGACCAAAATAATCGTGATTATGATTTTTGCATCGAGCAGCCCTAATGCAAGTCACGTTCCATGATTTTTCTGATTTGCGTGTGAAATTGGGCTTTTATGGAGGAGCGAAAGCGCACAAAGAGGGCAGAATCGGGAGCAATAATCATATTATCTCGATTATTGTATTTTCATAATCGTTTGAAGCCAAAACTGAAATCAAAACTGAATTTTGATTAATTGCACAGCCCTAAAAACAGGTACTAACTAGAGGTCGACCGATGTATCGGTTTTGCCGATTAATCGGCACCGATAGTTGATTGGCCGACCTATTGGTTATCGGCAAAAATCCTTGCCGATAGTTTTTCCGGGTTGCGTTCTTTGCTGGAGCGGCTCATGCTCCACTCCGCTGTCATAGAGTGTGAGAGGTTAAGCCCCAGACCAATGATTAATGTCAGGATTGTTACCATATATTTGTATTGATTTATATCCAGCTGGTGATATTCTTAGCCAGCAAAGTTGCAGATTTAAGGACATGACGTGAGAAAGCAAACTGTGTTCATTCAGCCGACAGAATCCTGCCAAATCACAGCGCGCCATAGCTTTATAGATTGCAGATCTGTCCCAAATCATTGTTAATGTTGACCCTGGGCTGGAAGATTAAGTATTTTGCATTTAAGAAAATTTTTATATTTTTTTTATTTCTGTAGCTCTAATAATGTCTGTATGCTTCATATAGAGCTATAATTTATGTTTTAGCCTTTTCGTCAGGCAGCGGAAGCATGGTAGTTACGCACTTTATTTTACAATGCCATTTTCCTGTTCTTATTTTATTTTAATAACAAATCAACAAAAATATCTATTAAAAATTAAGATAAAAATTATACAAAACGAAATTCGTCTAAGAAGGGATTTTCCACAAATAAAAACGTACGAAGTGGTCAAAAATTGGTCTGACCCTCCCCAATTCTCCCGGCGTATATTGCCGTCCAATTCATACCACGTCTTTTATGACATTTACAAATTACACAAACTTCTTTCGTAATTAACATATTAAACTGAAACAAAACAAATAATATTTAAAAATAAATGTATAACATAAAATAAATTGTTTCTGAAATGGCTGCAATTAACGATATAGATCGCACTTTCTCTTTCCGTTTGATCTGTTCTTTAATCTAACCTTTGCCGCTTTTTTTATCATTCTTGAAGTAAACATTTGCCCGTTTGGTGATTAAATAAACTGTTTTAGATTTCTGCTTGAACTACACAACGTGTCCTGTGTGCGTGTTTGATACCTGCAAGGCTGCAAGTTATCCGTTAACGCAGCGCTGCACTTTTATCCGGTTTCATTAAGGGTGGGTAAAAAAAAAGGATTCTCCGATGCATCGCAATCCTCTCCTCAATGAGCTTGTGTTTTCCGCGCATATGGCACGTCCGCGCACTAGAGACGCGGCGGGCTTCATTGCACAGGATTTGCACTGTGAGCTACATGTGCATTGTTTGACAGTGTGAACTTTCAACCGCAGTTTTTTACTTTACATATGCCTTCATTTCTGCCGTTTGTAATGCAGTATTAGATGCACAAAACTCGCGCACTGACAGACTTTCACTTGTGCTTTGGGTTTGGTCGTCCTAAAAAGCTCTATTGCTGATGCGGTTAAATGCACTTGCATTTTCGAATACTTTTATACGAAACTGATGTACAGTACACAGTCAGTTATGTTTTTAGAGCAGGACAAAACATTTGATAAATCGAAATAGATCTGTGCATTCGTTTTAATGCAGCCTGTTAAAGAAGCTACTGTCAACGATCTCATCAGTAATAATCAAATGATAAAGAAAAAAGAACACTTATTTAAAATAAGTAATTGTTTAAAAAAGAAGCCTGCTTATATAATGGAAAAATCAATTAGATATAAATTGTAAATGAAAATGTAGCCATGTGCAGTAATATTGAAAACTGAGAATGTGACGCATGGTTATATTTAGTTGATATTGAAAATCGTAATTAAATTGAATCTTAATTTTAAGATGGCAGTAAGCCTACTGACATACAGAGATTCCAAATATAAACAAAACATATTGTTAAAATGTAAAGATTCACACCCCTTTAAAATGAGCCCATTAACATCAACTAAGATTGATGAAAGCTGTAGAATAGAAGTGTTGTTCCTTGTTGTTAGAGTCTGTTAATTTCAACATTTACTGTAATATTGTTAAATTTTGAAGTTTATTTTGTTAACATTAATGAACTATGAAATAACTTTAATGATCAATATATAATTAATATGAATATTTTTATTTATTTACAAAGTATGGTTTAGTATTTTTTTTTTTAAATAGTAGAGCACTATTTTAGTTGCCGTTCAGTATCCATTTTCAAAAACTATCGGTTAATTAATCGGTATCGGCCAGTGTGGTCCAACCTAGCTATCGGTATCGGTAAAAACCAATATCGGTCGACCTCTAGTACTAACTGGTATTTTTTTTTTAAGGAATTGCAACACAATTTAAAAAACTTATGTGATCCTATAACATACCACAAAACCAGTCATAAGGGTATATTTTTTATATGAATAAGCTTTCCATTGATGTGTGGTTTGTTAGGACAGGACAATATTTGGCCGAGGTGCAACCATTTATACATTTGGAATCTGAGGGTGCAAAAAATCTAAATATTGAGAAAATCGCCTTTAAAGTTGTCTACATGAAGTTCTTAGCAATGCATATTGCTAATCAAAATTAAGTTCATGGAACATGATCTTTACTTAATATGCAACTGATTTTTGGCATAAAAGAAAAATGTATAATTTTGATAAATATAATTTAGAAATCTCAATTTTTTTAAAAATATGACCCTTATGGTCCCCTTTGTGGTCAAGGGTCACATATAGAATATATATACATATGCAATATATTTATTAATATAGAATGTACATTTGTCATCATTTGAATAGTTCAGACTACGAACAAACTAAAAAGTTCAGGTCACAAAATTCTGAACCTTGTCATTTTCCGAAGCATTTGTCTATTCTTGAAAAGTGTGAAACCAGACTTTGTCGTGACCATGCGGGAACAGTGTTGAGCTGGTTCATTAATCCACAGTTTAGTTCAGTTAAATCTGCCTCTGGCTTCGACATCAAACATGGTGATTAACAAGTACTCAAGGCCAGACAGCTTCCTTTGAACCACAAAATCTGTCAAATATGCCTCCCACCATCACAACCAAACATATAAAAAATCTGTTCAGTTTCTATGAATCACGACCTCATCTCCCGGAGGATGAAATTACCATCAGGCGCTCTGTAGCTCCACGACACCTCATCACTGTCATTCATCAGCGTTTGATAAACAATGCTGGAGGGCAGGGTGAGAAATTAACCAGGGCTGGGGGCAAAAACTCCAGCCGAGTGACACAAATACAGCAGATATTCAAAACATGGAGACAGACAATTGCCCTACATGAATGACTGCTTTTTAAAATCTGTTATAACAGATCAAGGAATAGTTCACACAAAAATGAAATGAAAATGTGCTCACCCTCAGGCTATCCAACATGTAGATGAGTTTATTTTTTCATCAGATTTGGAGAAATTTAGCATTTTGTCACTTATATGTGACCCTGGACCACAAAACCAGTTTTAAGTCGCTGGGGTATGTTTGTAGCAATAGACAAAAATACATGGTATGGGTCAAAATTATTGTTTTTTCTTTTATGCCAAAAATCATTAGGAAATTAAGTAAAGATCATGTTCCATGAAGATTTTTTGTCAAATTCCTACTGTAAATATATCAAAATGTAATTTTTGATAGTAATATGCATTGTTAAGAACTTAATTTGGACAACTTTAAAGGTGATTTTCTCAGTATTTTGATTTTTTTGCACCCTCAGATTCCAGATTTTCAAATAGATGTATCTCGGCCAAATATTGTCCTATCCTAACAAACCATACATCAATAGAAAGCTTATCTATTGAGCTTTCATATGATGTATACATCTCAGTTTTGTCAAATTTAAGCTTATGACTGGTTTTGTGGTCCAGGGTCACATATGGCAATGGATCCTCTGCAGTGAATGGGCGCCGTCAGAACTGCTGATTTCAGCTGTTTTCAGTGAGCTGAACTGCAACTGCATTTCGTTGCCTTGTACTTGCACATGTGTAATGACAATAAAGTTGAATTTAATCTAATCTAATCTAATCTAATATGATTTATTTCAATAGTATATTGTTTAGAGAACCAGTCAATCAAACCTCCTTGGAAAAGCATATTTGTATTTCACCCATTTAAAGCACCCATGCACATTTATTTTGTCGTTATGTCTTTTTGTTGTACAGGCCATTCAAGGTGTAGATGAGTTTGTTTCCTTATCAGATTTGGAGAAATGTATCATTCCATCACTTGCTCACCAACTGATCCTCTGGAGTGAATGGGTGCCGTCAGAATGAGAGTCCAAACAGCTGATAAAAACATCAAAATAATCCACAACTAATCCACATCACTCCAATCAATCAGTTAACATCTTAGGTTGCTGTGTGTTTGTAACAAACAAATCCATTATTAAGATGTTTTTAAACTAAAATACGAGTCTATAATCTACAATGCTTTCTCCAGTGAAAAGTCCATCTCCTATTGTCTCTCGCATCAAAATCCAATTTGTTTAGAGTGGTTTTGGGTTGTAAATAGTGCTTGATCTGTGCAGATTTCTCTCTTGATTCAGACCGGACCACTTTTTCACTGGAGGAAAAGTGTTATGGATTATGGACTTGTATTTTGAGCAGAAGCAATGGTGTGACATTAAAAATGTCTTAATAAGGGATTTGTTTCCTACAAATGTGCAGCTTTTGTCTTCTCAATATGTTAACTGATGGACTGAAGTGGTGTGGATTTTTTGTGGAGATGTTTTTATCAGCTCATTCTGACGGCACCCATTCACTGCAGAGGATCTATTGGTGAGCAAGTGACAGAATGATACATTTCTCCAAATCTAATCTACATCTTGGATGGCCTGTACAACAAAAAGGCACAGCATAACCAAATGAATGTGCATGGGTGCTTTAAATGGGATGAAATACAAATAAGCTTTTCCAAGAAGGTTTGATTGACTGGTTTTGATTGACTGGTTCTCTATACAGTATACTGTTGAAATAAATCATATCCTTCGGCCACTGAAAACTGGTTATGATAGTGTTGCTTGAAAGACGGACACGAGCTACAGCACTTCAGCAACTTGATTTGAGATGGGTGTCAGCCGTGAAAGCAAACAAGGGTTAGGAACAGGTCGCTGCCGCCTGCGCAGGGCAACGCTGGCGGTCTCCTGTGTCACGCTTTATAAATAGAAACAGCCGAGAGATGTCTGTCTCTCCACCTACCCCAAATCACCCTCCTCAAAATGGGTCATTCTGACGGATAGAGCCATGAACACAAAGACAAACCGCGGTGCTATTGCAATTTAAGGAATTCTGAAGTGCATTTAGGGACAAAAATTCAAAGCAAGAACCAAACAATACTCTTATCTAACCATGACTGGGCTTATTCGGCAAACAAAAAGGACATGGAGGGGAATCTAAGGATGAATTAAGCTTCTCAGAGGACAAGCAGTAGAAAATAGCCCTGCTTTGAAGTCTCTCTCTGTTGCTTTGTTCAATCCGTGAAACTGCTGAACTAGTTTGAGCGTTTGCTGACCTGTCTTATCATGCAATAAAAATTATGTTTGGGTGTTTCTCTTTAGGCAAAGTTTTATTAAACAGAACATGTGTGCAGTAATTATTTATTTTAGATGGTTTGCAGGAACAATTCTAGAATACATTTGCTTTTGATTTCATTGTATATAAAAAAAATTACTCTACATGATCAGACAATGTTTGCCTAGTGATCAATAAAATAGGCAAATAATAATAATAATAATAGTAATAATTCATAAAAAGACCTAAGCCATATTTATGGTTAATTTTATTTAATTTTAACTATAAATGAAACTAAACTATTAAAGCATTAAAATAAAAATTTGTTACTTGAAATGCAATACATGCCAACCAAAATAAATTAAATATGAAATATATTTTTTTAATTTACATTAACTTGATGTACTAAGAACTAAAACTGAAATAAAATTAATAAAAAACTATACAGAAATATATAAAGAAAAACATTAAAATTACTAAAAATGACAAAAACACAAAAGAAAACATTTAACTAAAATGAGAAAAATATAATAGTATCACAATGAAATACAAAATAACACTGCTTAAAATAAAACTATTAAATACATTAACATTTAACGTTATTTTTTTTAATTGGAATAAAGCTGAGATGAAATAAAATTGTAATATTAAATTGAAAAACGTATTTGAAAATTTAGAAATGCTCCCTTGTCAATTGAAACTAAGTACAATAAATGAAATACTAAAATACTAAAACTGAAATAAACAAATAATGTAAAACAAAAAAAAATTAAAAATCACTAAAATTTAAACTAAAATTATAATTAAAACTGTAAATATAAAAACAGATAATTGCATATAAATATTAAATCATTGGCAGTGGGCATTTGTGACTATTAATAAACATACTGCTTAAAACTGAAAAACCATTCAAGTGTTTTGATTAACATTTAATATTTTGTTAATTAAAATAAAATATAAAATATTTTTATAAAAATAAAAAACTCATATGAAATTTAAAAAATGTTGCCTTGGTGATGGCAACTAAGTAAACAGTCATTTGGAATAAATAAATGGAAATATTTTTTTAAAACAAAAACTAATAAAAGTGACCAAAGCAAATAATAAAACTAAAAATGTAAACAAAATTTAAAATAAAAACTGCAAATGTAAAAACAAAGCTAATTCATTGTGTTAAAGGATAACTATTGCCAAAATGCAACCTGGGTTGTTTTTTTTTGTTGTTGTTTTTTTTACTGTAAACGAGACAAACTTGTATCTAAAAGCATAATTACGACAAACGAGCCGTTTTTGAGATTGACCGTGATTTCGTTTTGTGGTCAATGGCCGGTGAATGGGAGTACTAGGGGCATAACTTTGAGCGCATCAAAATCGATATTTTTACAACACTAAGAAGGCTCGACACACCATGAAACTTTGCTCGAAGTATGGCCTGGGTCTCTACACATGAACTCCAGCATTGAGAACATTGTTTGTGTACACAGAGTTTACTAAAAAGAAAGGTTTTGAACAACTCACTTTCACTGTTTGAGTTTCCGCTGGCGGCCGTCTTGCCAGTCAAGAAGTGTCCATCTCCGAATGCGAATGAATGGACTCCACAGGACGAAATATTAGGCTTATATGAGGCTCTTTTTACAACTAGAAGGTTAATATTGTTTTTCACTTGCGACAAAACAACGAATTAGCCGTGCATTTATATGGAAATATGCTTTAGGAGCTATCCATCCTCGCATTCGGAGATCGACACTTCTTGACTGGCAAGACGGCTGCGAGCGGAAACTCAAACAGTTAAAGTGAGTTGTTCAAAAACTTTCTTTTTAGTAAACTCTGTGTACACAAACAATGTTCTCAATGCTGGAGTTCATGTGTAGAGACCCAGGCGATACTTCGAGCAAATTGTCATGGTGTGTCGAGCCTTCTTAGTGTTGTAAAAATATAGTTTTGATGCGCTCAAAGTTATGCCCCTAGTACTCCCATTCACCGGCCATTGACCACAAAACGAAATCACGGTCAATCTCAAAAACGGCTCGTTTGTCGTAATTATGCTTTTAGATATAAGTTTGTCTCGTTTACAGTAAAAAAAAAAACAGCCCAGGTTGCATTTTGGCAATAGTTATCCTTTAACAAGTACAATAATTGTATATAATTAATACTAAATCATAGGCAGTGGGCTTTTGTGACTAATAAAGAGACAAGTAAGCCAATAAGCAACCACAAACTCTATAGTACCACCTTAACGACTACTCTGACCACCACAGCGATACCCTAGCAATCACCCAGAACACCATAGCTAGTAACAATGACTTCTGCAAAGGCAAGCACCTACATTTTCTTTAAAAACACATTTGTTTTGCTGAAACTGCAGTCTAGCATAACCTCTGATCGCATTCTCCTTAATACATGCACACAAAGAACTCTGTTTATTATAGTCCTCAGATGTCTTATTTACATTTTCAGAGGCAGCAACAGCAGATAAATACCCACATGCCATCTTCACTCGTCTACAGCGCTGTAACGTTGAGGGAAGTTCGATGTCAGCGTTTCTCGCCACAAGGTGAAATGAAACGCTTTGGAGAGCGGGGACGTCGACACATCCAGAGGGATGTTAACACGTTCTGCGGAGTACAGGCCGCCTTGTAAGGGCACTGGGTGAAGTGAGATCAACACCAGTCTTGTTGGCCATTTCTTGTATTATCGTGTCAGAGAGTGGGAGGCGGCTCTAACGAACATCTTAAAATTAGCACACACACCCTGTCTAACTCACAGTTGTCAAATGACTGAGGATATGATGTAATGTCATATAATTACATGCCAAGACGGCAGCAACAAGCAGTCGCGCTCACTCAGCTGGCTAGAGATCTTACTGAGATCAAGACGGTGTGTTATCTGCTGCTTGCTGCATAGAGAAAAAAAGCGGACTGAAATCGCCAGCTATGCAACTTGCAGGAGTACAGGGATGCAACTGTGGGCTTGACAACTAGCTACCAATGATTCAATGATTGAGGAAGAATGAATCGCTGGATTAGCCAAAGTTTGTCAGGTTAGTGGCATCAAATCTTTAGACACTCAAGAATCGTTTGAGATGAATGCATTTTAATTGTGAATGCATTTGCATATTGCATTGCTAACAGCCTCTACAAACATTTACACTTGTTGCGATTAAATCTGTGAGCAAACCTTCTTTGACAAACTGTAATAAATCAATAAGAACAATTAGAATAATGATTGCAATTATAATTTTTAAATAAAATAATCAGTTAACCATCATTGTGCAGCCCTACTTACTGGCAAACAGTGTTGGGGAAGTTACACAAAAAGTAATTCATTACTAGCTACTAATTGCATCTTTAACAGTGTAATTAGATTACTGTACTCACTCTGAGAATTACTGCATTACTTATTACTAATTTCTTTCCAAATCCCATATTAGTTTTAACCAGTTGAACAATTCAACAATAGACATGAAACGGCTCGGTTAAAATTGAGGTTAATTCTTTAAATTGACCAAGGTATTTAAAGAAATAAGGCTGCTTTAAAGACTAACGGTAAATTTTGATTTGATTTTAAAATTAATTTTAGGGGTCGAGCGATATGTGTTTTTCTAGGCCGATGCAATACCGATTACAGATCAAGTAGAAAACCGATAATTTTGAACCGATATAGGTCTGGTGTAAAAATGAAAATTAATGTCAAAATTAAGAATAACAAGGGCTCTAGCTGATGCGATACTGATTATTACAGATCAAGTACAAAAGCCAACAACCAATATTTTGAACCGATATATGTCAAAATTAAGCATAACAACATTCTAGCCGATGCGATAGATTATAAATCAAGTAGAAAACCGATAACCGATATTTTGAACCGATATAGGTCTAGTGTGAAAATTAAAATTAATGTCAAAATTAAGAACAACAAGGACTCTAGCCGATGCAATACAGATTACAGATCAAGTAGAAAACCGATAACCAATATTTTCAACCAACATACACGTCTAGTGTAAAAATGAAAATGAATGTCAAAATTAAGAAGAACAACGGTTCTAGCCGATGGAATAGATTACAGATCTAGTAGAAAACCGATAATTGATATTTTGAACCAATAAACATCTAGTGTAAAAATTTAAATGTCAAAATTAAGAATAACAATGGCTCTAGCAGATGCGATATGGATTATTACAGATCAACCGATAACCGATATTCTGAACCAATATATGTCTAGTGTAAAATGAAAATGAATGTCAATAGTAAGAATAACAAGGGCTCTAGCTGATGTGATACCATTTCTTACAGATAAAGTAGAAAACCGATAACTGATATTTTGAACCGATAAATAGATGTAGTGTAAAATGAAAATTAATGTCAAAATTAAGAACAAAAGCTCTAGCCAAAGCGAAACTGATTATTACAGATCAAGTAGAAAAGCAATAACTGCTAATTTGAACAGCAGTTAGTGTAAAAATGAAAACGAATGTCAAAATTAAGAATAACAACGGTTCTAGCCGATGCAATAGATTACAGATCTAGTAGAAAACCGTTAATTGATATTTTGAACCAATATACGTCTAGTGTAAAAATTTAAATGTCAAAATTAAGAATAACAATGGCTCTATCAGATGCGATAACGGATTAAAGATCAACCGATAACCATGTTCTGAACCGATGTCTAGTGTAAAATGAAAATGAATGCCAATATTAAGAATAACAAGTGCTTTAATTGACGTGATACCAATTCTTACAGATCAAGTAGAAAACCGATAACTGATATTCTGAACTGATAAATAGGTCTAATGTAAAAATTAAAATTAATGTCAAAATTAAGAATAACAAGGGGTCTAGCCAATGCAATACTGATTATTAATTATTAAATTGACAAATCGATATTTGAAAATGACCAATACTGATAACCATAAAAATGCTTAATATCGGTGCCAATAATCAGTCGACCCCTACAGTATTTAATGCAATTAATTCATAAGTAACTGTAATTAAATTACAGAAAAACCTAAATCATTTACTTTTTCCAGGCCAAAATAATTAAATTACAGTAATTGGTTACTTAGTAATGCCTTACACCCAACACTACTAGCTAGTAAACTTAAATGCATGAGCAAAACTGCATTATGATGCCTTTTCATGAAATATTCAGGTTGTGGTGTTATGTCTGAGAAATAATCTACTTATTGCATTTGACTGAAGATTACAAAGACTAATTTGGACAAACATTTTGCCCCAACCTGGTTCATTATTGTGGAATCAACCATTTCATATAAACCCAAAATGACATGCAAAGACAAAACATAGCATAACGGTTCGTTTTAAATCTCAATCAAACAAACCTTTACCATCCAAGCAAGTGATTTAGATGCAAAGTGCACTGCAGTTTATGCCAATAACAAGTCTGACAAATGTGACCCTGGACCACAAAAGTCTTAAAGGGATGGTTCAGAGTAGATTTGACTTCATTGCCATGCACTCCGAAGCCCATGTAAATACCCCATCCGAAAGCTTTTTTACCTTAGTCAAACATTGAGGGAGATATCAGAGTTTTTCGAATGGCTTGCTACAGATGTACATGGTACGTGTGATGTATCTCGTAAATTGCACCACTAAACGTGCACGTAATCTTACGTCGACGTCACTTCCCTGGTTTGGGAAAAGCACGTAAAAGTCCTCCTACTACATCTGTGTGCATGTCAACTTGTAGGAGGACTTTTTTACTTTTTTTTTTGCTTTTCCCAAACCAGGGAAGTGACGTCGACGTGTCGCCATTTGTAGTTTTTGAGACTAGTAGGGATCGGGTATAAGTTGTTTTTTAAACACTCACGGTGGACTTACAAATTTTCCGATGCAGCGTTTTGTGAGTACATACCCCATTTACACTACTGTAGAAGTTTGGTAAGATTACGTGCACGTTTAGTGGTGCAATTTATGAGATACATCACATGTACCATGTACGGCTTTAACAAGCCATTCGAAAAACTCTGATATCTCCCTCAATGTTTGACTAAGGTAAAAAAGCTTTCGGATGGGGTATTTACATGGGCTTCGGAGTGCATAGCAATGAAGTCAAATCTACTCCGAACCATCCCTTTAAGTAGCACAGGCATATTTGTAGCAATAGCCAAAAATACATTGGGTCAGAATTATTGATTCTGATTATTGATGCCAAAAATCATTAGGAAGTAAAGATCATGTTCCATGAAGATATTTAGTAAATTTCCTACCATAAATACATCAAAACTTAATTTTGATTATTAGCGCACATTGCTAAGAACTAGGGATGCACCGATCATGATTTTTCATGGCCGATTCCGATACCGATTTTTTACAAGCAAGCTGGCCGATTCCGATACCGATTTCCGATTTTTTCAAAAACAAGAAGTTATGCAAGTAAACAACATAAACAACATGTTTATTTAGTATTTAACAGGCCAATCTGGCTTTGGCTATTGAATCAATAGCATCTGACATCTGAAATTAAATAATAAATAAAAAATATGAAAGTAAATACAGTTTAATAAGTAAAACATGCTTTTAGTAAAGTAAAACAGCAAGCCAACAGGCATTTTAATGTAAAATAATAATCATTCTTAACAGAACAGACTTTTATTTTTGGCTTTTCAAAAGTAAAGTAATGCTTTTTACAAAAATAAGCATCTCAGCTTTGTCACAAGTGAGTCTGTTTCTTTTTTCATCTGTCACGTGAGAAGCTGAGCTGAACAAACGTTCGCTGTCTGCGCTTGTGCAGGGCGAGGACAGGTACGCTTGCACAACTTCAGCGAGCACAGAAAAGCGGCTGTCCTTTGCAGACATTGCAGATTGCAATCTTCACGTCCTGCTCACAGATTTCGAAAAACCGCCACACAAGTGACATGTTTCTGAATGAATCGAATGCCGCGGCCCGCGTCCACACTTCCGGAAAAAAACCGGCCGGGATAAAAACGAAAACCGGCCGGTTGCCGATCGCGCGTTAGATGCAAAAACCGGCCGGTTTCGATTTATGGCCGGTCAATCGGTGCATCCCTACTAAGAACCTCATTCGGACAACTTTAAAGGCAATTTTGTCTTAGTTTTGTTTGCACCCTCAGATTAGTCGTATCTTTGCCAAATATTGTCCTTTCCTTACATATTATACACGAATGGCAAGCTTATTTATTCAGCTTTTAGATGGTGAATCTAAATTTAAAAAGAAAAAAAATGGACGCTTATGGCTGGTTTTGGGCTCCCGGGTCACAAATCTTTGAGTTAAAATCATTTTAAGTTAGATACTTTGATTAAACCATGACTTTAAGTACACAGTACATCTACTAAATGACTACAAGTGATTGCATGAGCTGATGCTGCTAATTTGTTTATATAGATGTAGAGGGTTTGCATTGAAGAAATTTAAACTTTTGCTGCAATGTTTTCGAATACATGCATCCTCCTCTAATGTTAGAGAATCTATGCAAGCAATCTCTTCCAAAATGTAAGTAAATACCCAATACTCTCACTAGAAGAGCAATACAACTTCAGTCAAATGAGCAGCTTAATGAACAACATGAACAAGAGCCTCAGGTTAGACCCTTAAACTCTTCAAATAGAGACATCAGTCAATGGAGCAGATGGGTAAATCTTACTTGTTCCACTTATGATCATTTAAATAACAGATAACGCCAACCACAGACAACAGAGAACCAGAGTGCCGTCACTGAGCTGACCACTAGTGCATGATGGATCTCTGTGATAATCTTCATGCTGTCCACCTTGCTGCTGGGCATGACCATATGTTACAGAGGTGGATGCAAAAAGTGTTGGAGTTTGCTAATGGAGCGTGACTCAGTTCCCACTGTGCCTGCATGAATTTTTATCATATTTCCGCTTGCGTAAATAGGCCTCGTTAGGATAGCCATAGGATGCACTGTGTTATAAACATGCAAGGACATTCTATTGTAGTCAAACAATCAATAATGCTTTAATCACATGTGCTTGATGTGCATGAAATGCAAGTTACCACCAAGTCAGATCAGTCTTGGCCTGACAATGCATGCTTTAGTTTCAATATTAATTTCACCATTTATTGGATTATTCTCTTTTGCTGTACAGATGGTTGTTATTTAACTTAGTTTAGTCAATATAATATACATTAAGTCCACCTCCAGGACCTCACTTTATCTAGACAGGTAACAATCAGGTTGATAGTCACCAAGGAAACAAAAGCAAAACATAAATGCTTTACATTAAAAACAACTGCACAGATGGCCGGTATTAAAAACCTACAATGATGAATTCATAGACAAAAAAAAAAAAAAAAAAAAAAAAACAGCGAATGAAAACGAAAACCAGGAAGCAGAGCAGTGTTCTAGAGTGAAGATAAGTACCACAGAGCAGTGCATTTGTAGAAAATTGCTTGCACTTTAAAGTTATCATCATAAAGTAAATGTACTATGCAAAACTCAACAACTTGGCCATAAAAATACACAAGTGCAACACAGGAAAATTCTTGCATAAACAAAAACAGCAGACACAGACCAACATCCAATAAAATGCTATTTAAAACACAAGTGCTCTTAGTTGCATCACCAAAACAAACTTTAAAGCAAAGCCTTAAACTTTAAAAACAGGAAAAGAGCAATTTATAACTGAAATCCAAACTGAAGGTTGCTGCATTTATCAAAAATCAGCATAGAATAAATTCACACATTTGTCTTCCACCTCCAGGAAGGAACTTACAAA
This sequence comes from Garra rufa, assembly GCF_049309525.1. Taxonomy (NCBI): domain Eukaryota; kingdom Metazoa; phylum Chordata; class Actinopteri; order Cypriniformes; family Cyprinidae; genus Garra; species Garra rufa. Next base: position 5,563,581 of record NC_133362.1, on the reverse strand, counting down.
TGCAATGAGAATGTCTATCCACTATATAAACTGCAATCAAAAGGGAATAGCAAATGGCAAACCATGGTTTTGTCTTGCAGTGACAAAAAAAAACCCATCATCTAGAGACATTTCAAGTATTTAATCATCCGTCTCACTCCATATCTCTATACAGCAGCTCTAAAGTTCAAGACCATTACCTTCATCTCCGTCCACGGTGACTGTGATCCTCTCGAGTGAACTCACTTTCAGATCTTCAGCTGAAAGACATGAAAACATATTTATAATGAGAACGAGAGAAAGACGCTGAACAGATGAGTGAAAATATCACTTTGCTGTGATGTTTGACATTAAATAGGACAGACAGTCATAGGAATCTCCTGATAGGTAACAAGTTGAGTGGTTAGAAAGTTGACAGAAGAAAGCCATTATGTTCATCCATCATGCTGGGATTTTTGAGATTAGGAAATGTGAATTATTTTAGATCTACACAGAACGCATTTGCCAAAACAATGTTCCTCCAAAACAATGCCCTAATTGGAAAAGGTTCAGATTTGTTGCTCAAAATATTTTAAATAAAAGCACATTGATTGAACACATCTGTGTTGGTACTTAGAAAATGATAGTTTGTTAACTATAATCAGCATACAATTCAACTGTTGCTGTAATAAGAGCACTGTATATTAGTTTAGAGAAAATCTCAAACAAATGACTAATTACTAATGTACCCGGTTGATTGCGGCTAAATGTTTGTATTTTTGCAATGAAAGCAAACTGTGCTTGAGAGTGTGTTTTTAACCAGGAGGCACTAACATCTGCAGCTCTCGATATACTGAACGCTGCTGGTTGAGAGACCACTAAAGCTGTATGTGAGCAGTTTATAACACACTTTTATTCAGTTTCAAAATCGAATACATTTGAGAATAACATTTACATTAACAGACAATAGCAACCAACAAGAAACTTGCAGCAATTCTACCATCCATCATGTTATTTTTACACATACTAGTTCAAACATTTTGACTTTAACAATCTTTGCTGCATTATATGCCAAATGTGACCGTTCAAAAATAGGAAAAAAGCAATTTGTGCATGTACAAGGTGCTTTAAAAGGTTCTTCACAGCGATGCCATAGAAAAAAAACATTTTTGGTTCCACAAAGAACCATTCAGTCAAAGGTTCTTCAAAGAACGATCTCTTTCTTACCTTTTAATAATCTGAAGAACCTTCCTTTGCCACAAAGAACCTTTTGTGAAACAGAAAAGTTCTTCAGATGTACAAGGTTCTTCATGGAACCATTCAGACAGAAAAGGTTCTCCTATGGCATCGTGAAGCACCTTTATTTTTAAGAGTGTAGAGGAACCTTTTTTGTCTAAATGGTTCCATAAAGAAATTTCTGTTTCAAAAAGGTTCTCTGTCACGAAAGAAGGTTCTTTAAATTATAAAAAGCTAAAAAAAAGAGATGGTTCTCCCCATCATGCCTTTAATTTTTCAATAATATACTATACATTTGGTCATCCCTCTTCTCCCAACACTATTTTTTCTCCCTTTTCTGTTTTCCTCTGGTTTTACTTGGTGTACTTGAATGTCTAATTTTCTTCTGAACATGTTTGATATAATGACAATTAACAACTGTCAATGCAAATCGATGGACTAACATGTTAAAAAAAATGGTCCTTTAAAGAACATTTGACTGAATTGTTCTTTGTGGAACCAAAATGGTTCTTCTATGGCACTGCTGTGAAGAACCTTTTAAAGCACCTTTATTTTTAAGAGTGCAACTCAAAAAGTATTGAAGATATCTTAATATCCTTTTAGAGTTTAGTACTTAACACACTTTTATTTTGTTATTCTGTTTTTTAATGTCCTATATGGTTAACTTCCAGAAATATCAGGATTTCAATAGCTGTATTTCCACTACTGATCTGCACAAAACTTTTGTATTATTTTATAAATGTTGATAAAAAAACTGTTGCGAAAAGATATTGTTTCCATTTACCGATGTTACGCAACTAAAATTTTAATTTTTCCTCTTGATAAGTCATGGCAATGGATGTTAGAGCCACGGCGCATCTAGTATAAACACAAGTATTGACTAGAGAAAAACAAGAGAGAAAGCCTCTTATTCAAGCACTGTGTAGAAAATGCTTGTGTAAGTGGCCACATTGAGGTGTTTTTCAGTAAAGAATGATCATGTGGTGACCTGTAAATGTGAAAAAGACGTTTTCATTGCAGTTTTGGAAAACCCTTGCGAGCATAACAACTTTTTTGCGATATATGGGAGTTTTCGCAAAATTTACACATTTACATTAGGCATATTTTCAATTCACAATTTCAGTTTATGAAGGGTAATGGAAACACAGCTACTGTGACTCCAAGAAGTAAATTGTTAAATTGTGCACATTTTTAGTGGTCAAAAACCAAACCAAGCGTGGGGACCTCTGGCTGAGTTGACATGAAATAAGCCATTTATAGACTTTTATATATTATTATTATTATATTACAGAAGTTTATATATTAAATAAGTATATATTTTATTAATCTACAGAAACGTTATCAGGTAATTGCCTCTAGTTGTTAGAAAGTTTAATGTTTGTTTGTTTGCAAAAAAGAGGTACTATAGACTAATTTGGAGTACACATCATAGTTACATCACAGCTGCAGTGGCAGAAAAACACTGGTAACAAGTGGAGTGAAATGGGGAAAAAAATCCACAGAATAAGTAAAATGTGTTGCCTTTGGATTTCAGAATTGGAATGCAAATGATTTTATTTCATAAAAAAAAATTGATTTAAACAATAGGTCTACATAATATACAGTATATATACACATATGCAGTTTATAGGGAACACATTATATTAGCCCTAGAGTTACAGCATGATATACTGTTTAAACCTATAACATTTTACATTTAGCTATTTTATCTCACAATTTTGACTTTTTTCTTTATATCTTGTATTTCGGACTTTAAAACTCAATTTAACTAAACAACAGCAAGCTTGTCTATTCTGAGTGGACTACAAGCCAGAAGTATGGGATATAAACTCAAAAGAGAGAATAAATTGATTTTTCTTATCAGAATTGTGCAATATAATCTCGGAATTGCAAGAATAAAGTCAGAATATTGAAATATAACTCAAATTTACATTTTCATGCACTGCCACTTGAAAACTGTCATTTTCTGCCAGCACATAGGCTCCGCCCACAAATAAAACAGGTCAACTGGTCTTTAGCCTAGTGGCTGTTAACCTTGTCTGGTTACTAAAAGTTTGTAGGTCGATATCCTAAAAGGCAACAAAACAGCAATACATTTAAAATAGGAATACAGTTTTGTAGGTCTAATTGTTAGCCATTATTTTTCATATCCTAGCTTACTATACAGAAACAAATATTTGTAAGTTTATTTCAGAGATAAATGTAAACACTGTGAACCTGACACTATAATGGGAAGAAGTGTTGCCAGGACTTGTTAACCAATGGCAGACATGGGAAGAGCTAGGTGGAAACTTGTTCGGCAACAGTCGTTGCATGTGCACTTCCCACAGACTGGGGAAAAAACTCCAATTGGCCATTTAAAGCATAAATGTGACCATTTGATAACTTCCGCCAGACTTAGTCACCAAATTAAACCAACCCCCAACCCGTCCAACTCCACGCCCTCTTTCCAAAGCCCCGCCCCCCACAGACAGGCAAGCAATGTCAGCACAAAATGATTGACGGACAAAGCGCGTTTGTGATTGGCTAAAACAAGGACGAGCCGCTCCCCTGAATCTTTTTTTGCCTCTTACCACAGCCTGAGGCTGTCACAGAGACAGTTGTGATTTGTAAAGACACATATTCATTGATAACATGGACATCTGTGTCCATTTGTGTGGCATTTAGAGGAAAAAAAAAACAGCTTACAATTGCAGCACCATTAAGCCCTAAGTGTTTCAGGCGTTTATGTAATGATCGCGTCGTGCCACAGAAGGGAACGGTGAGCTCTTCGCTTCCACTTTCCTCAGAAGGGAGTTGAGTCGTCAGCATTGCAATCGAGTAAAACAACTAGAGTTAAACTACTAGAGAAAGTTAAGCTTCGCTGTTGTTAAACTAACGTTACAGTAGTCTGCGTGCGCGGGTTCGCGTAATGTCGACTGCGCTACAGCATTATGACGCCATTTCAGTGCCACACAACTGCAGTCGCTTGACATCGACATTCTTAACATTGCGACGTTCACCCGATGTACAAAGGAACGAAATCTGCCAAGCCAGTCTTTATTATTGCAAGCCGTGTTGACTTCCACGAAGTGGGGCGATAGCGACATGGCGATTTCGAATAAAGCCAAATGTCGCACAAACTAGACGGTTAAAATCACAAAGAACTACAATCACAAAGCTCGGCTACAAAATGCTGACGGCTTGCGTGCAACACGCTCGACACAATGAACGATCCGAACAAGGTCAAGCTAAACGGGGTTTGTCCAACTTGCTCCGATCGGGGAAATCGGACGTATTCGCTTTCGACATCACCCGTCAAGAGAATGGAAAACAAATGCGTCGCTGGGAGCCCTAACGACAATGTCACCTCAAACAATAACTGTCGCGTTCTAACATAACGTGATATCCGCGTCGTCGAAGGAGAACCTTTAATCTAACCGAATGTAACTGTCTCCCCTGATACATGGGATACATTTCTGCTCACGCTTAAACAAAAAGATCCGCGGAGATCGACGAGGTTGAATCGTGGAAACACAACAAACACGGCATTTCCAGCAAATCCGCGCTAATGGAACGTTCGGAAGCGAAAACTGCAACATTTGTATCAAACGCGCGACAATGGAACGTTCGGAAGCGAAACCTGCAACAATGTTTCATTCGAAGACATCGTGCGGGAGAGTTCGAAAAGAATCCAACCTCGTTGCGATTGTGCAGGTAATCGCAATTCACACATTCCCCCTGTCAGATTTCAACGCTTTCAGTCGGACCATCTCTAAAAGCCTTACGTAAGGCAGTGTTTGCCCCCATCAGCTATTTGATGCCGAGCAGAGAAAATTCCAACACAACATCTGCTGATAAACAAGTGAAGCCCGAAGTTCCTACATCGACTAATAAAGGCGAACAAAACATCTCCTCGCGCTTTAGGTGCAAACCGTTCGGCCGGCGATAAAACACATAACCGCTGATCGACAGCGTTACTTCTCGCTGATTCTGTGACATTCGCGTGAATAATGTTAACAAGTGCCATCGTAGTTTTCTTTCGATCTCCGTCTCCATTAGGACTTCATCTGGTCAACATATCGTCCTACCTGATATATCCGACAGATCGCGATGTTCCTGCGGTAAATTAGTAATCCATTGGAGAATTGTGGAGATTCATCGAGCTTCAGCGCAGGAAACGTCGTCCGAAAATGTAGGAGAAGGTGTCGGGATGCGAATCCGACAAAATCACTTGGCAATCGTACTCGTTTTCTGTGGTAATCCTCTCCGCTTCTGAAACGGACTGAAGGATACACAAACCTCCCACTGTGGAGCTGAAGCGCGCTCATTGGCTCATGCACGCGCACTAACCGCCCCGTCTGTTTTCTATTGGAGGGGAAAATCGGAGGAAACCGTTTAGGCGTTCGTTTAACCGCAAAGGTACATGGGACTTGTAGGTTTTGAATGTGACTCTCGCGTTATGCTTTCACTGGGACAATGGAAGACACAATGATGATGTAAACTACACTTCCCATAGTTCAACAGTGAGTGGGGAAATATCCAACAGGCTCCGCCCACTTTCACGCGCCTGCTCTTTTCGTACAATTGCATTTGGTGATGAAAAGTCTAAACGTTTGTTTAAATAAAAGAAACAAACAACCACCTGGTCCTTATTTGGTTTATGTTCCTATTTAATGTTTAGACATTTTCCTGAGGCGCTAAAACGCAGCAGGATTTGTTGTCTTTAAAATAGCATGACATTCTTGAAAATGTAGGAATAATAAGAGGACTCAGTGTCATCTTAGACAACACTACATCTGCATAAAATACTACAGTGGTGAAGAAATACCAAACTCCTCAGCTTACATGAGTATTCATATATTTTGAAAATTTAAGTGTTGAGTTTCTTTTATTATATACATTTTCTGTTCCCTATCCCACTCATTCTACTGAATTAGCCTCTAACTTGAGTAAAATATTATGTACAATATTTTTTTTTAAATACCATATACATATCAAATATTTTATATTAATATATTTCCAAAATATATTTTCTGTTTTTCTAAAGAAGTCTATTCTGCTCACCAAGCCTGCATTTATTTGATCCAAAGTACATCAAAAGCAGTAATATTGTGAAATATTTTTATTATTTAAAATAACTGTTTTCTATTTAAATATATTTAAAAATGTAATTTATATCTGTGATCAAAGCTGAATTTTCAGGAAACATCATGAGGAGAAAAAAAACATGGTTTAGAAACCATTCTAATATGCTGATTTGCTATTCAAGTTTTTTTTTTTAAATATATTATTATTATTATTATTATTATTATCATCATCATCAACAGTTGAGTACATTTTTTAGGATTCTTTGATGAATAGAGAATAGAAGTTCAGCATTTGTCTGAAAAAAAAAGCTTAAATTTAGAAATACTTTTATTTAGCAAGGATGCTTTAAATTGTTCAAAGGTCATGATAAAGACATTTATAATATTACAATATATATATATTTCAGATAAATGCTGTTCTTCTGAACTTTCTATTTACAAAGAAACCTGGAAAATTCTACCCCGCTGTTTTCAACATAGTAATAATAAATGTTTTTTTGAGAATGATTTCTGAAGGATCGTGTGACTGGAGTAATGCTAAAAATCAGCAATTTTAAATTCAAATAGAAAAAAGCCAATTCAAATATTTACTGATTTTGCTGTACTTTGGATCAAGTAAATGCAGGCTTGGTAAGCAGAAGAGACTTCTTTAAAAAAACACACACACAAAAAAAAAAATCTTACTGTCCAAAAATGGGGATACTATTATAAAGAACGAGCAGATGCATATTTTGGCTAAAATCATGAAAGAAAAAAGTAACAAAACTGAACTGCATTAGTTTAAACAAAATATAGCCAAAGTGTAGAGTTAAAGATTGTTCCCTCTTTGGAAGACAAAAAAAAAAAAAAAAAAAAGATATTTTGAAGAATGCTGGTTCCCACTGACTTCCACTGTGTGGACAAAAAAAATACAATGGAAGTCAATGAGAACCAAAACTGTTATTTGTTTCACAGAAGAAAGAAATGCATACAACTTTGGAATGACACATGGGTCACAATTACAAAAAAAAATATTTCAGATAACTGCTGTTCTTTTGAACTTTCTATTCATCAAAGAAACCTGAAAATAAGCTGTTTTCAATAACATATTATTATTATTATTATTATTATAAAAGTTTTTGAGCAGCAAATCAAAATATTAGAATTATTTCTGAAGGATCATGTGACTGGAGTAATGATGCTAAAAATTCAGCTTTGAAATCACAGGAATAAATTACATTTTAAAATATAAACATATAGAAAACATTATTTTTTTTTTACTAAATATAATATTTATTAAAATACTTGTAGTTACATATATATTTGACTGAATATTTCTAAAGTTTATTATTAAAATATATCAATAGAAAAACGTATAAATGGGGATTAAAAAAATACATTAGTTCAGGCTCCACCCAGTTTCCGCGCCTGCTCACTGTGGAGTCCATGGCGTATTTAAGCGCGAGCAGCAGGGATGAGTGAGCTTCCTGTCAAACCCAGTCGTGACAGATCAACCGAAGGGTCTCTGGCGAGTCTCAAAAATTGGTTCTTCATCCATATAACGGGATATTACACTGATAAGGAGGATAAGGTGCCGTTTTGGTCGCGTTTCCAATAAGTTGTGAATCGAAGTGGGGTTAAATTGTCGTCTTTGGCTAACTGGCTAAAGCTAGCGAGCTGGCTGTCAGTGCTGAAAAAAATTGAAAGCGGAAGAGTGACGTGCTGGATTACGAAAGCGGAAGTGCTGGAGTGCATATTTTCGGTCTGAGAGGTGGGTGGGGCAGCTTTGACTTTACTTTGTTCCTTTCCTGTCTGGGTTTTCTTATTATTCACATTTTTATAATTAAATGTGCATTTTATGACAACAGTAACACTAAATATCATCATAAGAGACATGATTGCAATTTATTATTAGTAGTATTATTATTATTATGGCACAATAATAATGACATTCTTGTAATTTATTTTGTTGATATACATTAACAATAATAGTAGCAGTAATAATAATAAAAAATGATAAAGACTTGTAGAATTATACGTTTTCAATTTAATAATAATAATAATAATATTATTATAAATGTATAATAATAATAGTAATAATTTTACCAGACAGTAGTTATGTTATTGTTACCCGTTATTGTAACTTATTTTATTAAAAATGTACATTTATAAGTAATAGTAATAAAAGTAATGATAGACATGTACATTTATAGTAACTTGCCATTTTAATTTCTTAATTAAATATTGTTATTATATTATTATTATTATTATTATTATCATTATTATAAGTGAAGATTTCCATTTTATATTATTATTAGTAGTAGTAGTATTATTATAAATGTATAATAATAATAATAATAATAATAATAATAATAATAATAAATGTATTAAGTAAAACCAGACGGTAGTTGTTATTGTAACTTTTTTTAGACAAAGTACAAATACAAGTACAAATAGTAGTAATAATAATCATGATAGACATGTACATTTATAGTAACATTAATAGACATGCCATTTAATTTTCTAATGAAATATTATTATTATTATTATTATTATTATTATAAATTTACATTAAATACAACATGCTCTTGTAATTTATTTTGTTTTTATAAATGTACATTTACAGTAATAATAATAAAGACTTGTACATTTAAGATTTTCAGAAAAAGTTGGGACAGTATGGAAAACACAAATAAAAAAAGAAAGTAGTGATTTCTAAATTTACTTTGACTTGTACTTCATTGCAGACAATACAACAGCACATTATTTAATGTGTTCCTCATGATTTTTTTTTAAATTTATTATTATTTTTTTTTATAAACACGTATTCCAATTTTGGTTCTTGCAACACATTTCAAAAAAGTTGGAACAGTAAAGCATTTACCACTTTGTAATGTTTCCATTCCTTTTCACAACACTTAAAAGACGTTTAGGGACTGAAGACACCAAGTGATGAAGTGTTTCAGGTGTAATTTTGTTTCATTCTTCCTGCAAACAAGTCTTAAAGGTCCCATATTGTCAAAATTGAAATTTCCTGGCTTTTTTCATGATAACTGAGGTCTAGGGGCTATGTAACTACCATATGAGTTTCAAAACAGTCAATCCTCAGTAAACTGCAAACTGCCTGCATAAAGTAGCTGTGCCTTTTCACGAGCCGCTGTGATTTCCGTAAAAACGTGACGTCCGATCTACTCAGTCACCGCCCCGAGCACCAACCACCATCACACCCTCCTTTTGTCAAACCCAGACAACATCGTGTCCATGCCATTGCTGAGCAACAACAACACGAAAACAAGTCAAGAAAATGCTGTTCAGTCGATGGATGTCAGGAAACTACATCATTGCACAGGCTTCCGAACAACGTTAATATAAGAGACCAGAGGCACGTCAACTTCAGCCTCTTTCACACAGCCGTTCCGGAAAATGCACGGATAATGTGTCGCATGATTTGTTCTGGAATTGTTTAATTAGGTTCATTCACAGTTGTTTTCCGGAATCTGTGAGTGCTTTACACACAACCAATAAAGACATGTGACATTTGGATGTGAGATGTAATGCGACGCGTACATTTCACTAAGCTGAAACTAACCTGATGAACAATCTGTGCTTCAGCGCTAATAGTGCGGAGCTCCCTGATCGCTGCTTCATTCCACTTTGCACGTATTTTTTCCGTCGTGAAGAGTCGCAGGGTAATGTGCATCATCACTACAACACTACCTTTATGGCATTTGGTTCTGGCTTTTGTTCACACAGCGTTTTTTCCCGTAATTTTCCAGAATCAGCGCGCATTGTGAAAGGGGCTTTACTAAAGCAACAGTTATGTAGCTTACTGCATTCGGCGTTTGAAAAAGAAAGAAACATTAATGAGCATTCTGAAATATCCTGTTGAGTACCACCAAGCCACAGCAGGCTAGGCTACAGCATACATGACCGTAGTTAACTGTGATTGGCCTGGCTGTGCCTCACTCAGAAAACAACAGGCCAATCAGAAGAGAGGCTCATGAATATTAATTAGACGGGCCAAAATCGACCTGTTCTTGACAGAGCTCCTAATAAAGGAGCTGTAAAAAATATATTGAGATGGATTTTGGCACTTTATACTGCAAATATATATTCTTAAGGACATCAACAACTAAAATAAACCTCCAGAAATGTGTACAATATGGGACCTTTAAGGTGGGTAACAGTATGGGGTGTTCGCTGTCGCATTTTGCGCTTCAAAATGTGCCACACATTCTCTATTGGAGACTGGATGGGACTGCAAGCAGGCCAGTCAAGTACCACTATCCTCTTCCTCCACAGCCAGGACTTTGTAATGTGTGCAGAATGTGGTTTTGCATTGTCCTGTTGAAATATGCATGGGCGTCCCTGGAAGGCAGCATATTGCGCTTCAAAATCTCAATGTACTTTCCAGCATTAATGGTGCCATCACAGAAGTGCAAGTTACCTTTGCCAAGGGCACTGACACAGCCCCATACCATTGCTGGTAACAGTCTGGATGATCCTTTTCCTCTTTGGTCCGGAGCACACAGTGTCCATTTCTCCCAAAAAATACCTGAAATACTGATTCATCTGACCACAGTACACGTTTCCACTGTGTGATGGTCCATCCCAGATGCCTCCGAGCCCAGAGAAGTCGACGGCGCATCTGGACACTGTTAACATAGGGCTTCCTTTTGGCACAGTACAGTTTTAACTGGCATTTGTGGATGTAACTACATATTATGGTACTTGACAAAAGTTTGCCAAAGTAGTCCTGAGATGAATGACGATTCTTGGTGCAGTGCCTCCTGAGGGATCAGAGATCTTGAGGTTGCGCCCTTGTCCTTTACGCACTGAAATTCCTCCAGATTCCTTGAATCTTTTGATTATGTTATGCACTGTTGAAGGTGAAATATCCAAATGTCTTCCTATCTTTTTTTGAGGAACATAGTTTTTAAACATTTCAATAATTTTCTCACATTTTTTGGCAAACTGGCCTATCTTTGCTCCTAAAGGACTAGACCTTTCTTGGATGCTGCTTTTGTACCAAATCATAATTACAATCACCTGTTGACATGACCTGTTTCAAATCACATCATTATTGAACCAATTTACCAGATTACTAGCCCTAAATTGCTCCTGTCCCAACCTTTTTTGGAATGTGTTGCAGGTCTGAATGACAGGAAAGGATGTATATTTACAAATGAAATCAAGTTGACCAGACAAAACATGACACATTTTGTGTTCATATTGTCTGCAATGAAATACAAGTTAAAGTAAATTTAGAAATCACTACTTTCTTTTTTTATTTGTGTTTTCCATACTGTCCCAACATTTTCTGATTTGGGGTTGTATTATAAATGTATAATAATAGTAATAATCATTTTAAGTAAAAACAGATAGAAGTTATGTTATTGTTGCCTGTTATTGTTTTTTTTTTAATTAAAAAAAAGTACATTTAAATAGCAGTAATAATCATGATTCATGATAGACATGTACATTTATAGTAAAGTTAATAGACATTTTATTTTATTAAATATTATTATTATTATTATAAATGCACATGTAATATTATATGCAGTTGTATTTTTTGTTATTACAATAATAATAATAATAATAATAATAATGACTTGTGCAATTATAAGAAAGATTTAAATTTTATATTATTGCTATTATAATTATAAATATGTAATAATAATAGCAATAATTATTTTATAAAGTAAAACCAGACAGTATGTTATTGTTGCCTGTTATTGTAACTTATTTTATTGTAAAAAAGTACACTTATTAATAATAGTAATAATAATCATGTAGATTTATAGTAACATTAATAATGACATGCCATTTTAATTTCTAAATTAAATATTATTATAAATGTATGTTTAAAACAACATGCTATTGTAATTTATTTTGTTGTTATTATAAATGTACATTTGCAATAACAGTAGAAGTAGTAATAATAATAATAATAATAATAATAATGACTTAATTATAAAAATATTTAAATTTTATATTATTGGTATTATAATTATAAATGTATAATAATAATTAAGTAAAACCAGACAATAACGTTATTATAACTTATTTTATTGTTAAAAAGTACACTTGTTAATTCATTTATAGTAACAATAATAAAGTCATGCTACTGTAATGTTGTTTTATTATTATAATAGAACATATGTGGTTATTTTATTTTGCTAGGATTATTATATTAAGTGAAATGATTTGCCAAATAACCATTTACATCACAAAAGCAGGTTTGATGATTATGATCTATTTTTTTTTCACTTGTTACACCATTACTTTGTAAAGAAGTCTCAGTATGTTTGATAATAATACAACAAGACTTTCTCTTGAAAGCACATGGTGTTGCCAATGAAAGCTGTCAGGCTTGAGTGATAGACTGAGAATGAGAAGCCGTTGTTGTATCATGTATGATTTGCCTCAACTGTCTGGTTACGTTTTCATCTCTAGCGTGAGGAAAATCCCATCTGAAAGCCATATGGAGATGCTGATCTTGTGAGCGCAGCATTTCTAGGTTGAAAATAGGGTTTAGGGATGATTTCTGCTGATCTAGACCAGAGACATCCAAGCATTGTCCTCTTTCATCCTAGATCTTTAGTCCTTTGACTATATTGAGAGTGAAACCATCAAAGAAGCTGCCTGCAGAGTGTTTTGTGTCAGCTTTGTCTCTTTTCAATGGTCAGGATCAGGGAGTAAAAACAACATTTATTTTCTCTGTATAGAAGCTTCGATATTCTAGTATCTTAACTCTATTATTATATGGTTAGTTGCATGTTATGATCTGAGTTTAGCATTATTTCTTCTCTGTCATCCGTGACCATATTAAAACAGATGTGTGACCCAGTTTTGGGCCCTGAACCACCACTTAAAAACTATACTTGTTTCGGTCCTAGAATAAAAAGATACAAATAAAACCTTTTTGTCTCACAGTTCAAACTTTTTCCCAAAACACAATTTTAACTTTTTATTTTTTCTCTGAATTGTGGGGACTGGGAAATCTCTTGCTCATTTTGAGCTTGCATTTCGCAATTCGGATTTTTTTCATAATTTGTTAAATATTTATATTTATATACAGTGCCTTGCGAAATTATTCATACCCCTTCATTTTTTTTTTCACATTTTGTTATGCTGCTGCCTTATGTTAAACTACTTTAAATTACTTTTTTCCCCACATCAATCTACACTCCCTACTCCATAATGCCAACGCAAAAAAAAAAAACATTTATGCAAAGTTATTAAAAATAAAAAAACTGAAAAGATCCAGTTGCATAAGTATTCATACCCTTTTCTGGGACACTCGAAATTTAGCTCAGGAGCATTCATATTGCTTCTAGATGTTCCTACACTTGGAGTGGAGTTAAACTGTGGCAAATTCATTTTAATGAGTCTGATTTAGAAAGACACACACCTCTCAGAAAAGGTCTAACAGCTGAAAATGCATATCAGAGCAACAACCAAGTCCTGAGGTCAAGATAACTGCCTGTAGAGCTCTGTGACAGACTTGTGTTAAGGCGATGATCTAGGGAAGAGTTCAGAAAAAAAGCTGCTGCATTGAAGGTTGACAGAAGCATTCTCCATAATGGAAGACGACTGGAACAACTAGGACTCTAGACAATGTCTGCCAGCCCCCATCCAAGCTGACAGAGATGGAGAGGTGAAAAGGTGAGGCAAAGAATGGCAGATAATTGCCAAATGCAGATGTGCAAAGCTTGTCACATCAGACCCAAAAAGACTTGAGGCTGTATAGGTGCTTCAACTATGTACTGAGTTAAGGGTATGAATACTTATGCAATGTACTTATTTCAGTGTTTTATTTTTAATACATTTGGAAAATTTGCAAATCTGGTTTTTGCTTTGTCATTATTATGATGTATGGAGTGTAAATTGATGTGGGGAAAAAACTAATTTGAAGCAGTTTAACATAATGCTGCAACAAAACATGAAAAAAATGAAGGGGTATGAATACTTTTGAAGGCACTGTATAAAGTCAAATGCGATTCTGGTTTATGTTTCTCTCAGCTGTTTTAACTTCACTGGACAATAGGGATGTAACAATATCAAAATCTCACGATATGATAATATTTCAAAATGAAGTCCACGACACAGTATTTATTGTGATATAAAAAAAAAGACTTGGAGAATTTTTTTTTTACATTTTAACGTTAAATTATTCTATCTAATGCACTTAGAGTTCAAAATTAAGAGCTCCATCCCATGTTCTTAACTAAGAAAACTTACAGTAAGTAAAAAATAAACTCAGTAAATTGACTCGTACATTAACTTTAAAGGGGACTCAACCCACTTTTTATTTGTGGTATACTGTCTCAGTCTAAATTACATTCACATTACATTTAAGAAGCTAAACAAATTAGAATATAATACTAATAATAACAACTATTTTATATCATTGTTATTCCTATGACAGTAGTAGCCATATATTGTAAATCAGTTGCACTGTAAAATGAATATTTCATAGGTTTATTATTTACTACTCCCTAATACAGTAGGGAAATTATTACAATACTTCTTTCATAATTTTTACACTTGAAAGAGATATTTCCAGCTTCAGTGAAAACAGGCTTACAAAAACGCATCTCATTTCAAATCTAGTTAAATAGTGTAATCATCTGCCACAAAACGGACCGTGTACGTTGTGTTCGTTTGTTTTTGAATTTAAAACGAAATAAGTAGAAATGAGAAAACGGTACCTTTATTTGTTTTTTCATTTGTTCAGAAAACGAAATTTCGGCTCTATTATTCGTTTTTTGTTTCACGGGTAGAAAACGAATAAATGACTTCAAAAATCGTTTTCCACATGTGGGCGGTTACAAGGCGCCCCTTTCCGCCGATTGGTCAACCAAATCTGGCCATCCATTGTTCGTTCAACAAAATAGAAGACTATTATTTATTTATTTCATTCTTTTTTTAATTGCAGCCCCTGAAACAACGAACATACAAGGATAATAACATTAATTGCCTCAAAATATAATAAACTAAGACACTTAAAAATAATAAGAAAATAGAAAAAGCTATAAGAAAATCACATACATAAGTACATATAGTTACAAATTATTCAAAGATTTAAGGCTTTAAAATAATTTACAGCTTGTGTCGCGTTATTTCTTGTTTCTTTTGACGAAGACAGGTTGCTATACCTGTTTTTATTAGATTTTTTTTTTCAACACAATGATGGCTTTCTTCTGTTCAACCTATCTCATTTCACAGAAATATTTATTTTATAAATATTAATATGCATGTTTTATTTTTTCTAAAGCTGACAGCGCAAAGAACAACAGATCAATGTTCAGCCAAGCGTAAATACACAGCAGTAATAATTTTTCTTTTAGACATGCTCAGTTTTTGTTTTGGACAAGCGATGGTAAGTACAAATACTGTAATGCAAATCGGCTGAAGGTACTCAGGTGGAGAATTTCATTTTTACTGTACTGTAGACCTATCATAGCCACAGGAAAGTTTCATTTTGCCAGCTTTGCCAGTTATTATAAATGTGCACAGCCTGCTTAAGTAAAATGCTGATAAACAACTAGATAAATAACGCTTAGGCTTGAAAAGTCGGTGTTGGTGTTAAATTACTTGCCCACCGCCCCACTGTCGTTTTTTATAGAAATTTTATAAAGAAATAATTTTTATAGAAATCATATCAATGGAGTTCAGCGGGACAATCATCCGCTTCATACAGCAGGAGCAACAGACAGACGATTAATATATATATATATATATATATATATATATATATATATATATATATAAGTGTTAAATGTTGAATGCATTATTGGCTTCTTCCATTATATTTGGTTGGAGAGTCAAGTTAGTTTTTTATTGTAGATTACAAACTGTACTTAGTTGGTGATCCAGTGTAAATATAAAATACAGTATAAAATGGCAGGTTTTTTTTGTTCAAATTTTTTTTTTTTTTTTTTTTTTTTTTTTTTTTTACTCTAGCCTAATATTTTATTTCCCTTGGCCCACCCAGTAGGTGACCAATCGGTGGATGGCCAAACACCGAATCTTCACAAGCCTAAGTGTTAATTATTAATCAACATTTTACATAAGCATCTAGGCTGTGCACATTTAACTTAAATGTGAAAAATATGATATATCGGTATATTTATAATACCTACAGGCATACTTTCTTGATTAACAAAAGTTTACTTGCACTCTTGCGCTTCTGCCTCCGCTATGGTCCTGTCAATCATCTCGCTGGATCACGTCTCGTGCGCTGTTGCTCGTGCTGTATGAAGCAGACGATTGTCTGTTGTCCCGCTGTACTACCCTGATATTATTTCTTTAAAAAATACTTCTATATAATATTTCAATCAAAAACGACGGTAGGGCGGAGGGCAAGTAATTCAGTCGTTGAATGACCGAACACCGTTAAACACAGACTTTTCAAAGTGTAAGCCTATTTATTATCTAGCTGATATCAACATTTTACATCTAGGCTGTGCACACTTATAATAACTTAAATCCTGGCAAAATGAAACGTTCCTTTGTTCTGATATACAGCAAAAATTTAATTCTCCACCATCGATACTTTCAGTCGATTTGCATTACGCTGTCTGGGTACCGCAGATACTCCGATTTAACACCATACAGCAAAATAAAACATGCTGGGTGCAAATTAATTTTTAGAACAGAAGAAAGCCCAGTCAGAGGACTATCATTTTGTTGATAATCATTTTAATAGAAACAGCCAGGTATAGCAACATGCAATCATTAAAAGAATCAAGAAAAGCTGTAAATTATTTTAAATTGTTTGAATAACTTCTATGTACATGTGATTTTCTTATTGCTTTTCCTATTTTATTATTATTATTTTTAACTTAGTTTATTATATTTTGATGTAATTAAAGTTATTGCACTTGTTGTTTTAAAGACTGCAAAATAATGAAAATAAATAAACAACAATGGATGGCCAGATTTGGTTGACCAATCAGCGGAAAGGGGCGTCTTGTAACCGCCCACATGCGGAAAACGAATTTTAAAGTCGTTTATCCGTTTTCTACCCGTGAACCAAAAAACGAAAAAACAAGCCGAAATTTCGTTTTTTCGTTTTCTGAACAAATGAGAAAACGAATAAAGGAACCGTTTTCTCATTTCTGCTTATTTCGTTTTAAATTCAAAAACAAATGAACACAACGTACACGGACCCAAAATGCACACTAAACTCATAGCACGTGAATTAAACAAATTCACTGCATTCACTGACTGTGAACTGAGCCGTTCTGAGGAGCGGAAAACACCGGATCACGGGCTCATCTCCTGAACTAGTAAAAACAGCAAAAACAGACTTGATGAAGGGATTAAGCCAGGGATGGAAATTAGCACCAGCCAAATGCGGGTGATTTTGTGTCGTGGCGGGTAAACTCGCTTCACCCACCGGCCACCGTGGCGGGTAAATAAAAATAACATACTTCAACCGGACGGCGTGAGGCGGTAATGCACCTTAACGTTGGTTGCGAACTGCCGTTAAAATACACGAAGAAGCAGAAGAAGACGGCGGACACTTTTAGTGGAGGCACACCTTAAAAAAAATGTGGCGATACATCACAGGCGTTAAGAGGTCTGTTAAAATATCTTTACAATCTGCTTTTGAAGAAATATATTGTATTTCGTGCTACAGCGCACATTCTGTCAGATGCAATTCATGGCGCGTCTTTCTCAATATACTGTACAACACGGCATTCATTCACATCAGATGATAACTCAGCGGCAGAGTTCCACTCACACAGGGGCAAAATTTCCACTGGGGACACGCTTTTCAAAATCCCGTTGGTGTCCACCCAAATGGTTTTGTTAAGTAATCTCTTGTATTTTAGAATGCACGCTCTACGCTGTCGAGAGTTTCGCGCTATAGTAAAAACAAAAACAAAAGTAAAACGCGCAACCGCATTCAAAAGCTACGGTGCCCGCCAGGGGACACCTTCGGTTCACTTATGTTTGTCGTGGCCACGACATATAAACTCGTGGGAACATGATATTATGTTGTGGCCACGAGATATTAATTCGTGGGAACGTCATATTAACTCGTGGGAACGTGATATTATGTCGTGGCCACGAGATCATTTTGTCGAGGTAACGACATCCTTATGTCGTGGCCACAAGATGCGATGATGAGGGAACAAGATCCATTTCTCGTGGCCACAACTTCTTATGTTGAGGAAACAACATGCATTTCTCGTGGGCACGAGTTTTAATGCATAAACAAACCTGCGTGACCATAGTAACCCAGGATTAGCCTATCAGAGATAGGTTTATTAATATTTTATTTTTAATTAAGAAATTATTATATTAATTGTTACAGAAATTGTTACAATATTAAATTATTATATTAACAATGGGCGATGCTGTATATGCGAATGCTGATGCTGTCTGTGCGCGATGTAGACAGTATATTCAAAAGTTTATCATGAATAAATATTACATAAAGTACATCAAATAAAATAGCCCTACAGGAAACATTTTATCCCACAGTCTTGTCCATTAACTGATCCTCCTCTTTCCGTAATATTTTTATTATTCGTTTATATTCGTTATTTTCCCCTTCATTTCGATCTCCTTAACGTTCTGAATGTAGGTTCTATGACTGGGATTTTTTCAGTTCAAAGGCTGAATTTAACATATATTGTATTTTATTTAGTCTAATTAATAGACAAATATAGTGTTTCAGTGAAGAGTGAATTATTCACGTAGTTTCATTTGGAAATCATTTATCGTCACACCGTAAAATAGGCCTATTTTATTTTATTTTTATTTTTAATAATTTCTATTATTATTAATTCTTATAATTAGCCCATTATTGTAGGCCTATATATTTATCTATTTTCGTTTATATTCGTTTCCCCCCTTCATTTTCATCTCTTTACTTAACGTATATGGAAATGATAGGCTACTGTAAATGCTTGACATGACTGATTTTGACTGGAATGTAGTTTAAAGGTTGAATTGAACATATTTTTATTTTGTTTCGTCTAAGATACTAGACTATATAATACTATACTGTTCACTGACGAATGAATCATTCACGTAGTGAAACGAATATAAATGAAAATAAAAATATATACAATAATAATAATAATTATAATAATGATGACGATAATAATAATACAAATACGGAAAAAAGACGATCAGTTAATAGAAATGTCATGTAGGCCTATTTTACGGTGTGACGATAAATGATTTCCAGATGAAACTACGTGAATAATTTACTCTCACTGAAACACTATATTTGTCTTTTAATTAGACTAAATAAAATATATTTGTCTATTAATTAGACTAAATAAAATACAATATATGTTCAATTCAGCCTTTGAACTGCATTCCAGTAAAAATCCCAGGTATAGAACCTACATTCAGAACGTATAAGTAAAGAGATCGAAATGAAGGGGAAAATAACGAATATAAACTAATAATAGCCTACAAATATTACGGAAAGAGGAGATAATAAGACTGTGGGATGCATACATGTCTACATCGCGCACAGACAGCATCAGCATTCGCATATACAGCATCGCCCATTGTTAATATAATGGAGGAGAAAATAAGATGGGAGTTTTTCGACATACTCTAACTGTCATCATGAACTGGAGTACACGCAGAGCTAGACAAGACGAGCATTTGAGGTTATAAAGTATATAAATTGTAATTTTGTTTAGAAAATAACAGATTGTTTCACTAGATAAGACACTTATTCCTTGGTTGGGATCATTTTGTGAGCTGCATTTAAACAGCATTTTTAACCTTTTAACCATTATATAGAAAAAAATCCTGGAATGTTATCCTCAAAAAAACGTAATTTTTTTGCGACTGAAGAGAAAAAAACATCTTGAATGACATGGGGGTGAGTAAATCCTGCTAATGTTTGAGTCCTCTCAGTCTTAATGGAAAACATACATTACTCCTTTAATAGAGAAAGAACAGTTCACTTTTGGAACAAAAATGCACAGATAATGTACTCACCCCTTTGTCATCCAAGATGTTCATGTCTTTCTTTCTTCAGTCGTAAGGAAATTATGTTTTTTGAGGAAAACATTTCAGGATTTCTCTCCGTATAATGGACTTCTATGGTGCCCCCGAGTTTGAACTTCCAAAATACAGTTTAAATTTCCTTACGACTGAAAAAAGAAAGACATGAACATCTTGGATGACAAGGGGCTGAGTACATTATCTGTAAATTTTCGTTCTGAAAGTGAACTACTCATTTAATGCAGCACCTAGTCAACAACTAATTACTTTATAATGATATCACAAGATGTACTGTAGCAGACTGTATACATATGCTTGCCGTTTTAAATCCGCATCCGAAGTTTCAGCCTTACTTGTGAATCTGACATTTGTTGTTTCTGAGTTTAAAATCTGAATTGTAGAATATAACCTCAGAATAGCGAGAAAGTCAATACCTTTTTTTAATTACATATTTTTCCCCTGTGGCACAAACAAGCTTCAATAGAAAACTCCCATCATAGTGGTTGTTGTTTCCGGTTTGGACGGTTGTCGGCCGTGAAAAGGCCCAGAAGAGGCCATGTCTGTTTGAGTGATGGGATGTGACTGCAGAATCATGTCGCTGTTGTGTCCATGAAATTGTTTATGAGTCGAGCGCTGCACTTCCATGACAGCGACATGCTATAATAAATTGTTCTCATTGATGCTTAAGTGCTCGTCTACTGTTTTGTGCCACTCAGGCTGCTGAGATATAACTGGCTGAATGAAATGACCCAGGGGCACTTATTCTGAATGTAAGACATGCATTACTAGAGTTGATGTTCTGCACAGTTTTAAGTATTGATCAGAATGATTTGAAGATAATCCAACCAATTCATGTGTTGGTTTTGATTGTACCTATGGTCATACAGTGATTTATGACAATTATTTATCAGGTCACCATGTAGGATTAGGATTTTTAAGGTAATTAAGGGTAAAAAAAAAACACCTTACTTACCCAGCTGATTGATTCTAAACACTGGATGAAGTCAGTTTCAAATTCTTGTTTAATTTTTTCGACATATTAGTCAAAAAATCTAATTTTTGTCACTTCATAATTCAGAAAACACTTAGAACAGACAGAAAACAACATTTCACAATTTAAAATGTTGTATATAATCAAGCAAATTATGTATGAACAAATCCCTCTGTAAAAACTTTCAGGATATAGACGGGATTAAAAATGTAAAGTTTAATGTCTGTAAGTGCTAATGGGAGATTTATGGCTCAGTATAAGAGAAAACTTGTTAAAACTGCCTTTAAAAATATGTATTGTAATTGAAATCTATTGATACAAATAGATAAAGTGCTATAAAAGAAACAATTAACTGTCTTTTGGATGCTTTCATTCCACAATACTAAAATAAACACTATGAAAAAACAAAAAGCCCAAAATCTCAAACTTGACAGGTGTATGAAAAGAAATGTTTTTCCTGCAGTGTCTCCCCTTAATAAAGCAATTGATGTGTTAGTTATTTTTTAACCATACTAAATACTATGAGAAAAAAGTCTGAATATTTTACGAATAAAGTCAAAATTACAGTGGCCTAGCATCTTCTCCTGGCGCTCTCAATCCGGGCCTTTGTATGCGCAAATATTATACCTTAAATTTCTATGATTCCAGTTCTTGTAATATTTAGACTTCTCGTAATGTTTTGACTTTTTTTTTTTTTTCATATGGCACTAGAACTAGGTATTTCAATTTAAATAAATAAATAAAAATGAAATATACCAGTGTCAAATAACTTTTTTTTTTTAGTCATAATAATCAGAATAAATATTTTCATGCATTTAGGCATTAATGCCTTAGGTCCAAATATTAAATTCAAGTGAATGTATATGATATGTAAATATGTGTGCATTACTAATCAAACTTATTTGTTTTTTAAAAGAGATAAATCTTTTTATTCAGCAAAGATGCATTAAATTAAGACATTTATAATGTTACAATTCATTTTCAAATAAATGCTGTTTTTTTAATTTTGTGTTCATCAAAGAATCCCACAAAATTTAATTTGTTACAGTTTCCACAAAAATATTGTGCAGAACAACTGTTTTCAACAGTGATAATAATCGGAAATGTTTCTTGAGCAGCAAATCAGGATATTAGAATGATTTCTGAAGAATCATGTGACACCAAAGACTAAAGTAATGATGCTAAAAATTCAGCTTTGTTCACTTTGTTAGCAGACGCTTTTATCCAAAGCGACTTACAAATTGGGAATACAACAAGTGATTCATCCTAAGGAGGCAGATCAACATAGGAAGTGCTCAAAAATACCATATCAGGCGTTGTTAGATGAGTACAGGCTAGAAAGGGAAGATCAAGAAAGAGAGGAGAACAAAGTTTTTTTTTATTATTTTTTTTTATTATTATTTTAATAGTATTTTTGAACAAACAAATACAGCCTTGATGAGCAGGAGAGCATTTTAAACTAAATCTTACTGACTCCAGTACTACTACTAAAATAGATCTCAAGGTTTCCCCTTGTTTTGGAACAAATGAAGCCGTGCTGTATGCTTACTGTGGGAAAGCCCCAAAGTGTCCCGACACCGCATGCATGCGTAACGTTAGCAGGAAGTAAAGCAAATCAAATTAATGACAACTCGGCCAGGAATAATTGGCTGTTAGAAGCTGCTGCAGCGCAAGAGCATCGGGTATTATTTAGATATAAGAAAAATACTGAGCTGTCACCTTCTGTGGAGGCTGTGTTTTTACTCCCGCTCTCTTTCTCCCTCTCTCAGCAGGTTTCTTTGTAGAAACAGAGGGATGGATGGAGACGAAAGAGCAACTTCTGAAAGGATTCTGCTGGAACCGTACAAGTACGTGTTACAACTGCCAGGTGAGGGCATCTGTAGGGCATTACGCATTTATTTTTGGCTGCTTTTTGTACAGTACAGTGATGCTAAAAGAATAAATCACAAAATACAAATGTATTTACTCACCATTAGGTCATTCAGAAACTGACTTGTGTGTTATATGCAGTGGTGTAATGTAATGAAGTAATAATACTTTGTTACAGTACTTAAGAATTGTTTGGGAGTATCTGTACTTTACTTTTTTATTTTTCAGCCTACTTTTACTTTTACTCCACTACATTTCCTAATTAAAATGTATACTTTTACTCCAATACATTTCCCGAAGCATATTCGTTACTTACTACAAAATATTCAGAAGTCAGGATCTCAGTCAGAATTGCAAGATGTAAACACGCAACTGTGAGAAAAAAGTTGTTGTTTTTTTTTTTCTTAATTTTGCAAAAGTACCTGAAAGCCATGCTTAAGAAAAAGTACAGATATTTTACCAGAAAACAACTTTGGTAAAAGCTGAAGTCAACATTTAGAATATTACTTGAGTAAAAGACTTAAGTATGTGATATTTATTGTACTTAAGTACAAAAAGTATTTTTTTTTTTATCTTAAATGTACTTAAGAACTGAAAGTAAAAGTACAAGTAAAAGCAAATTTTTTTTTTGCAATTGCAAGCTTATATCATCCATTTCTGAGAAAAAAACATCCAAATTATTTTATATTGGAATTCTGACTTTATTTCTAAAAAAATAAAATAAAATAGTCAGAATTGCGAGATACAAACTTGCAATAGTGAAGAAAAATGTCAGTTTTTTGAGATACAAACTCGCAATTGTGAGAAAACTGAATTGCGAGATACAAACTTGCATTTGTGAGGAAAATTAGTTCTTACAAGTTTATATCAATTTCTGAAAAAAAAAAAAGTTAAATGAGTTTTTTTTTAATCACGCAATTCTGGGGAAAGAAGCCATAATTTCCTGAAAAGAAGTCAGAATTGCGAGATACAAACTTGCATCTGCGAGAAAAAAAAAGTCATTGTATTTTATTGTGTATTGTATCTCGCAATTCTGACTTTTTCTTGCGAGATAAAATACAAAATTCTGACTTTTTATCTCAGGAAAAAAGTCAGAATTGTTAGATAAAATACACAATTCTTACTTTTTATCTTAAAATGTCAGAATTGCAAGATAAAATGCACAATTCTTTCTTTTTATCTCAGAAAAATGTCAGAATTGCGAGAAAAAATACACGATTCTGACTTTTTATCTTAGAAAAACGTCAGAATTGCAAGATAAAATACACAGTTCTGACTTTTTTTTTTTTGTATCTCGCAATTCTGACTTTTCAGGAAATTCTGGCTTCTTTCCCCAGAATTGCGTGATAAAAAAAACTCAATTTTAACTTTTTTCCATCAGAAATTGCTGATATAAACTCGCAAATTTGAAAAATAATTTTCCTCACAAATGCAAGTTTGTGTATCGCAATTCTGACTTTTTTTCTCTGAATTGGGTGATATAAACTCACAATTGTGAGAAATAAAGTTAGAATTGCAATATAATCGAATAATTCTGACATTTTTCTTCTCAGAAATGGATGATGTAAGCTTGCAATTGCAAAAAAAATTGCATTTACTTGTACTTAACTACATTTAGTATTAAGACTTTTACCCAAGTTCTTCTAACAAAGTCGTTTTCTGGTAAGATATCTGTTCTTTTACTTAAGTGTGGCTTTCCGGTACTTTATACACTACTGGTAAAATCTGGAAAAACTGACAGGTTTTCACTTAGGATCAGAAACAGGCTGAATTGTCAGGTTGTTATTGGACAGTTTTAACACAAAATGTAAACTATTTTGAATATTCAAAATGAGGAAGCATTAGAATAATTTTTGAGGGAATGTTTGCTTTAATGTTGGTGAAAGTTTTGGATATTAATAGGCTTGGCTCAGTCTTGCCTGAAATGTAGGTTAAATGATATTTTAAGAATGGCATCGCTGTAGGAAAAGTGCTTAATAGAGATGAAGGCGATTTCAGTGGGATTTTGTAATGAAATGAGTCTTGCTCACTGTACTACGGTAATTTATTACCAGTGGAAAAAATAAGTCCAAAACTATATTTTAACATTTTGAACAATAGGGCTCTACAATCTTTTGCTTTTTTTTTTTTTTTTTTTTTTGAAATTCTTGTGTGTTTTAATTTTTCTCATAATCAAATGAAAGCATAAACATTTATTTATTTTTAATCAAATGAAATATAAACCCTTTTAATTTTTGGCAAACAAACAGAGGTTTACTGTTAAAATCAATAAATAATAATAATTTAACATTTAAATAATAATAGTAGTATTTTTTTCTACAATTAAGTGGTTAATCTTGTTATGTTTATTCTTTATCATATATATTGTTTTATGTCAATTATTTAAATGGGAATATATAAACACCTACATTATACTGTACAAAAGTAATACAAGACTAATATTGTTCTGTTACATGTTACACCGTACTTTTATTTTGACAGGTTGCCGTGAAGTTTCTGTGTGTACAGTATGATATGATGCTAGTTTTCTCAAATGAAACGGTAAACGTGACACTCACAGCAGTTTTGGAGATTGAGTTTATCTGTTCATGTGAGATGCAAAGAACACAAATTAGCGGGAGCATCATGCGTGCTTCAGGATGCGTGTAGCAAAAAATGTATCTCCGCCATTCATACATACAGAAGCAAACGGAACGTGCAGGATTCATATTTAAACGGTCTTTTTGCGTTTCAGTTTTCACAGACACTAGTCCATATCGCGATTTGAATTAAGTGACAGACCAACTTTTGATTTATGAATCCAAAAAACGACGATTCTGTGGCATTCTGCGCTATAGTAAATTCGTTTTTTATGAATGGAGTCCGCTATCCTGTTCTATAGGAAAGATAACCTTCAATGACTTCTATTGTGATCTGGCGCTATATCGAAAATAAAATGAATTTGACGTTCAAGGGGGGCGAGGGTGCCGTTGGGGGGCGGGCCGCCCCTCTAAGATAATGGTAGGGGAAACACTGAATACATTTTACTTCATTAAATAATACATTTTATTTTAAATGTATTAATCATGATTAATGTGACTATGCGTCTGCCGTATTTGTGTGTCGTTGTCCAATAGTATGAATAATGCATTTTATAAATATTTGTAAATGTTGTGTAAATAACTTTACAAATTTGTTACTAATAAACAAAGATTAAATAGTAAAAAATAAAAAATCTAAAACCTTTTAAAAATAATTAATATGGAAGCTCAATTGTGTCAACTATGAATATTATATTTTATAAATATTATAGAAATAATTGTATAAATTAGTAAATTATAAAAAAAAAATACGCTTTTTTTTAGTCATAATAATTAACATGGAAACTCAAATGTGTAACATGGGTTTACCATATTGTATGCACCATGTAAATTAAAAATATTACAAATAAACATTCATAAATTATAGGTGTGTGTGTATATGTGTGTATATGTGTGTGTGTGTGTATATATATATATATATATATATATATATATATATATATATTAGGGCTGGGTAAAAAATATCGATTCTCCGATTTTAATCGATCTTGAACGCAACGATATCGATTCGGGAAATCCCCGAATCGATTCTTAATGCACGTGCTTCACGTAAGAGGATATGAATATTCCCCTCTCGTCCTGAAGGTGTTACTAGTGTTCCTGCTGAGAGAGTTTTCTCAACCGCTGGTGATCTAATCACAGAGCAAAGGAGCTGCCTTAGATCAGATCAGAACATGTTGATCAGCTGCTTTTTTTGCAGAAAAATGATTAGGCTGTAGTTAAGAACTGTTAGTTTTATGGACATAGAATGTTTGGTATAAGCAGACAAAGGCTTTATGATGGGCCTGTTTTGAGTGTTTTGAATTTAGAAAAAAGTTTTATTTCTTAAACATGTTTGAAGTTCTTAATAGATTTCACTGTTGCACATTTACAGTCTTTTTATTTTTTACAGTAATGTGCATTTTGCAGTTTGTTTACATGGTGTACAATGGATGCACATATTTATGACTTCTTGTTACAGTGTTCATTTAAAATAAAAGTTGTTTAAAATAAACAACTGTGTGCACCCTATTATTAATGTAGATGTGTATTTCAGTAATAAACTTAAGTAGGAGAGTTTCAGTTACCAGCATTTATATCAAAATATGGATCACATGTCTGCAAAACTAACATTTTAAATGAAATATTGATAGCTAATCGATATCGAATCGAATCGAAATCGAAATCGAATCGAATCGAAACCATAAAAATAAGAATCGAATCGAATTGCCAAATTGGTCACAATACCCAGCCCTAATATATATATATATATATATATATATATATATATATATATATATATACACACACACACACACATATATACATACACACACACACACACACACACATATATACATATATATACACATATATATATATATATATATACACACACACACACACACACTTTATTTGATTAAATAATGAATTTTATTTTTCATTATTAATAATGATTATTGATCCAATAGTATGAATAATGTATTTTATAAATATTTTGTAAATGATAAATGTTATACAAATAACTAAATAAATTTGTAAATGATAAATAAATATATTTATTTATTTATTTTTAATTAATTTTTTAAAAATAGATGAGTGTGTGACCTTCTGGCTTTATCTTGTTTTATGCACCATTACCATCTGATGCTAAATTAAATCTGTCTTTTAAAAAAAAAAACTTACATTTTGAGTAAACTATCCACAATACGTGTTGTATTTTTGTATTGTGACATACTGTGACAGTGTATATATATATATAGTTAGAGACCTATATAACAGTGATTTATATGGAGCTCAGGGCATCAAGCTGCCGGAAGCTGCTGCCACTGCTTGACATTTCAATATGTCAACTAGCCATTTTGTGGCAGAGGCATCATCATCATCCTATAAGTCACAGGAGCTCAGCAGTCATTCAGGAAGTGTGCAGTCAGCACAATGCACAATAAATGACAATATCATGTGTCTATTATTAGCAGCTCCTGCTGTCGCATCATGATGCATCTTGAATGCTGACAAGAATTGGTGAAAGAACAAATATTAGGTTCTGTAAAAGTCACATTTGTTGTTTAAGGACTATTTGTGAAGGGATATTTTGTTCCTGATGGCTTTGAGTAGCTTATACATTTAGCAGAAACCCACTATTTTTAAATATTAGTTTGAGTGTTTAAGTACTTATCATTCAGACTTTTTTTTCTCAGAATTTCGAGTTTACATCATGCAATTCTGACTTTTTTCCCTCAGAATTGTATGATTTAAATGCACAATTGCAAGTTATAAAGTCAGAATTGCAAGATATAAACTTGCAATTCTTACTTTTTTCTAGCAATTGCGAGATACAAAGTAACTATCTCAGAACTGTGAGATATAAATGCACAACTGAGAGATATAAAGTCAGAATTGCAAGATATAAACTCACAATTCTTTTTTCTAGCAATTGCGAGTTTGAGTCAGAATTGCTAGATATAAAGTCAGAATTGCAAGGTATAAACTTAGCAATTGCAAGTTTGTATGTTGCAGTTCTAACTTTTTCCTCAGAACTGTGAGATATAAACACAATTGTGAGTTATGTCAGAATTGTAGGATATAAACTCAAATGTAGTTTAAATTGCGAGATATAAACTTGCAGTTCTGACTTTTTTTCTTAGAACTATGAAATATAAATACCAGCTGTATTTGTTTATTTGAACAGCAAATAAAGTAAGAAACAAACTCAAATGTAGCTAAGAAGCTGAACAGGGCTGTAGCAGTGTACATATGCACATTCTTCATTGTCATGTTATCTTGTTGTATTTATCTTTAAATTAAAAAAGAAATTTACCCCTTTAATATTGTGGTAGTTTTTTTTTTCTCTATGGTTTTGAAAATGGTATTGAATATGAATGAGTTTTTCCACCTCTAATATTGGGTGTGAGAGTGCGAAGAGAAGTACTGCTGCAGCATCAGAAGCCGTTCTGTTGTTTCCTGTCATCCTTTTGCAATTTTAATGATGTCTTTTGTGACAGTATGTGCAAACCCGGCTCCTCTCAGCTAGTTTTTGCAGAGGTCAGGGAAGAAATAACTGAGGAACTGAAACTCAACAGCGCTGATGAAGGGCAAAGCAAGGGAAAACAGAGACAAAGATGTAAAGAGATTGAGAAAGACTGCCAGTAGGTCATTAACTTGTGTTTAATGGTGAATTTCATTAAAACATGTTGGCAGTGTTGGGAAAGTTCATTTTCTACATGAACTAGTTCAAAGTTCAGTTCACACATTTTAAAATGAACTAGTTCAGTTCATAGTTCATAATTCAAATTTTTTGAACTAAGTTCGCAGGTTCCAAAATGAACTAGTTCATAGTTCTTTTATTTTTATGCGGAGTTGCTTCTTGAGACCCGACGGGCACAGTTTACACAAAAAGGTAAGATTTTTCCCACCTGGATCATCACTGACCTTTTCAAAAAATTATTTTAAGTGGACATATGAAGTTTCATTCATCATTGAGACAGAAGTAGTGCCGCTGCCTTCATCGGATTTTGCCTCTATTCATTTTTCGCAATTTGATGACGCATGCGCGGTGCGACTCTGTGGTGGCTGGTGTTGCCAGATCTGTCTTTTCCCCTATATAATAAGGCCCGTT
The DNA here is from genome assembly GCF_049309525.1 of Garra rufa. Lineage (NCBI taxonomy): Eukaryota > Metazoa > Chordata > Actinopteri > Cypriniformes > Cyprinidae > Garra > Garra rufa. Next base: position 5,533,809 of record NC_133362.1, on the reverse strand, counting down.
GTAGATTGTGTTGTAGCGGTTGTAGCCTAGATATTGTGCAGTCAGTGGTTATAGCCGGGATTTTGCCTGGTTCCATAGAAATCTGGCACTCTCTAGAACAAAATTGAACTACGAGAGAACGACGTTCATAAACGCCAGAATGAGCGCGTTCACGTTCACGTTCACGTTCATCAGGCAGATGTACAGCACGTTCAGTTCACGTTCACCCAGAATATGAACGAGTTCATGAACGATCGTTCAATGAACTCGTTCAGGCACAACACTGCATGTTGGTCACATTTCACCCTGAAATCAAAAGAATTTTGACTCCCCATTAATGCAATGAATTCAGATGTTTTTTTTTTGTTTGTTGTCGTTTTCTATCTGTACAGAAATGCTTACTGTATTACAGTAAAAAAAAAATTTAATTGTTAATAATAATTACAAAATGTAAAAAAAATTTAATGGTTCAATCATTTAATGTAAAAAGAATAATAAAATTAAAAATATTCCATTTAAATTAATTATTATATTAAAGTTAGTAATGTAACTGCCAAATTGTGACTATAAAGTTATTCAATTTTATCAATAATAATAATAATTATTATTAATAAAAAGTGTTGTTGTTAATAATAATAGAAAATATATATTATAGTAAAATGTTTTGTAAATGTTAAGAATAATTTAAGTGTAAAAAAGTTAATTAAATAATTAAAAATAAAGTTATTAATGTAACTGCGAAATTGTGACTATAAAGTTATTCAATTTTATCAATAATAATTATTAATATTATTATTATTATTATTATTAATAATAATAATAATAATAATAATAATAATAATAATAATAGAAAATGTTGTAAATGTTAAGAATAATTTAAGTGTAAATAATATTAAATACAAAGAAAATCAATTTAAATTGAATTAAAATAACTTGCATATTCATTTAGTAAAACCAAAGTTAGTAATGTAACTGCAAAAGGGTGACTATATTAAAGTTTTTCAGTTTTATCAATAATTATTATTAATAAAAAGTGTTGTTGTTGTTGTTGTTGTTGTTGTTGTTGTTGTAAAATACCATTGATTACAGCATTGATTAATAGCAGACTTACATGTTAGTCATGAATTTTGCACAATACCCCTTCATGTTTCAGAACAACTTTGAGTAACATTTTTGATCCACTTCAAATGTTGACTACTGTGTATATATATATATTATTTATTAGTTTTGGTATTTAAAACTAGCTAGAATAAAATCTAAGTTTTTTTTTAATATTTTAGTTTGTTTATTTCAGTTTTTTTTAAATGTTAAATATTTCTCATTGTGCTTTAGTTTTATATATACATATTTAAAAAATCCTTTCTGCTTTTCTGCATACAAATACATTAATTTCTGTGAGATTTTAGCGCTAGAGAGTAAGAAATGCCTTTGTCAAAATCTTATTCACATCTTTTTTTTGTCTCTGTTGTTGAAACTGAACATCTCTTTTCACATACTGGGGAAGAAGATTGTAGATGTTTTTGAGAAAACTTCAGTTGATCTTTTCTGTTTGTGTTTGTGCTGCAGTTAATTTGGTTTTCCTGTCCTTTCTTCCTCTTTTATCTGGTTTGATAGGAAAACAAGTCAGAACAAAACTCTCGCAAGCGTTCAACCACTGGCTCAATGTCCCAGAGGACAAAATTCAGGTAAGGCTTTATTTGTGTTTATCAGGAAGTGTTTTAGTGTTGCTGGACTAACAGTATTGATTAAATGTGTTGTGAAAGGCGAAAATTATAAGGTTCTTAAAATTTGGCTTGAGTTGAAATTAAATATTCTCTATTGTAATGTAATTATTTAGCAGTTCATGCTTCTATTGAGGTGAATCTCACTGTTCTATTTAGATAATAAAGCTAGTTTACATTAACATTCATGCATTTAGCAGACACTTTTATCTGAAGCGGCAATTATTGACATTCTTAATACTACGCATCTTGGATTTTTAAAATTCTCTTATTATTCCCAATACATTATCAGATTTTCTTCTCACAACTGTAAAAAAAAAAAAAAAAAAAAAAAAAAAATTATATATATATATATAATATATATATATATATATATATATATATATATATATATATATATATATATAATTTTTTTTTATTTTTTTTTTTTACAGCTGTCCATAGATCTGTGCATGTTATTGACAGTTCTATTTTAAATAGTTTATCTAATCCTCATGGCATCCTCAGTCAAATCTGAGCACAAGTCATCTGAGGTTTCTGTTAGATTTTTTGCGAAGTGTGTTGATTTTTTTTTTTTTGAGTCAACTTGTGGTTGCCTAGGGCAAAGTTTAAACATACAGCAGATCTGTTTCACTTCTGTTCAGCTTAAGAACTCGCGACTTGGTGGAAAACCTGCTATCGGCTGCTTTATGAAAGTCTTTTTAACAACTTACTGTCTCAGTCGGCTAATAAAGAGAACAGATGTTCTCACACAAAACTGGCGTTTGTCTTTAGTCAACAACTAATCTACATGCTCCTAATGTTAAACATGACTAAAGTTAGTTAGGGATTCATCAGATCATTGCTTGTTTTTAAAGCTCTGCAGTACTTTTAATGAATTATATCTAAATGGACTGTGATGGTGTTGATGTGTAAATGTGGTTGGGATGTCATAACCTCAATTTGCATGGCGTAATATCAGTGATTTCTTCATATTTCATCAGTTTGCTTGCATGCCTACTTTGTGTGATGTATGGTGATGTAGTTGCATCATCAGCCTTTTTTAATTCAGTTACGGTCAGTACAGAAGGCCTACAACCATTCCTACACTCACTTTGCACTTGGTGATGACCCTTGTTGCTCTTGCAGCCTAAAATTCCCATGTAAACCTTTTTTTGTGCAAACTGGCCATTTCCATTTTTTTCTGCACTGGCATTGCGGAGACTGAAAATGATCAATGCAAATAGATTTTAGCTCTCAACCATCACATCATGGGCCATTTTCAGCATTCGGCCCTTCAAATTGAGTTGAGGCGTTCATGACGGGATCGTGTTACAGCAGGGAGAAATACATGCACATGAAGGAGACAAGCTTTTGGAAGGAATAGTTCAGCCAGAAATTATTTTAATTTTGTCACTCATTTTGTGTTTTGCAAAGTAAGGAAAATTAGCCAAAATATCAGTTTACTTCACAAAAAATAAAAATAAATTATACATTTTACTGTAATATATATATATATATATATATATATATATATATATATATATATGCATGCATGCATGCTTCTGTGAAGCAGCAGATTTTTTTTCTGAACTCTTCCCTAGATCATTGACTTAACGCAAGTCTGTCACTGAGCTCTACAGGCAGTTATCTTGACCTCAGGACTTGGTTTTTGCTCAGAAAAGGGTATGAATACTTATGCAACAGGAACTTTTCAGTTTTTTTATTTTTAATAAATTTGTACAAATGTTAAAATCCTAATTTTTGCTTTGCCATTATGGAGTGTAGATTGATGTGGGAAAAAAGTAATTTAAAGTAGTTTAACATAAGGCAGCAACATAACAAAATGTGAAAAAAAAAATGAAGGGGTATGAACAATTTCGCAAGGCACTGTATGTTAGATAGATAGATAGATAGATATATGAGCAATATCACACGAGTAGACTTGAGATATGGCTGTATATCGGCACGGTTGTGATGTATATGTATATATATACACACACACATATATATGACCCTGGACCACAAAACCAGTCATAAGGTTAAATTTTACAAAACTGAGATGTATACATCATATCAATAAATAAGCTTTTTATTGATATATGGTTTGTTAGGATAGGACAATATTTGGCTGATATACAACTATTTGAAAATCTGGAATCTGAGGGTGCAAAAAAATCAAAATACTGAGAAAATCACCTTTTAAAGTTTTCCAAATTAAGTTCTTAATGCATATTACTAATCAAAAATTACATTTTGATATATTTATATTAGGAATTTTACAAAAAATCTTCATGGAACATGATCTTTACTTAATTTCTTAATGATTTTTGGCATAACAGAAAAATCAATAATTTTGACCCATACCATGTATTTTTGGCTATTGCTACAAATATACCCCAGCGACTTAAAGTCCCCCTGAAATCAAAATTAAAGTTTTTTGGCTTTTAGTATGAATATATTAGCCTTACGATTATCTATAAGCTAGTGTGCTTCAAAACAATGACACAATTTGCGTTTACAAGATATGGGCATTCAAAACTTACAGTCTCATCACTTCCGCCAATATGAAGCAAGGATTTGGATGATATCACCGTGCACTTCAGTTTCTAATCAAACGTTCTGTCCAATCAAATGCTCTCTAGAGTCCGTAGTGTCCCGCCCCCTACACAGAGACGCAATACACGGAGCAGATCATATGTGCGATCGGCATGTATTAAACTACACAGCCTCAGCATGATTATGATCACTCTTTCGTTTTAGCAAGAGTTTCATATTGAACCTGTGGGTGATTTATTAGTCTGTGGCTGTCATAAGCTTACAAATGCGGCTTTACTGAGCTCAACAGCTGTGGCCGGAGCAGATATAAATGGAACGCTATTGGCTATTCAAAATTAGTGGGCGGGGCTGGGCAATATGTTTTTGTTTCAGTTAAAAGTACGTCACCACATAGAATAACGCTGCGTGTTTCAAGGCGCTTCAGTGGACCTTTACTGGTTTTGTGGTCCAGGGTCACATATAGGGTGTGATTTGCCGGGAGGGATTGGGGGATTATTTCCCCTCCTCTGGTCTATGGATCCCTGCCTCTGCTGAATTATTTTTATCCACGGTGGGGATAAAACGTCCCGCGAAGCCGCTCCTACTTCCCGGTCTAAATCGAATTATTTGCGATACGCGCTTTAAAGTCGTCTGAATCAAATGATTTGCAAAATGCGCTTTGAAGTTGAACGTTCTGAATCAAATGATTCGCGATCCGACTGGAGCGCTTCGAAACAGTGAATCTTTTTACGACGCAGTTGTTTACTGATTCGGAGTTTCCAAAAAGCTCCGTTGATACTTTGCTCACCCTTTCTATAAAATGTATTCGTTGTTTGAAAATAAATCATTACTATTAATATGCCTAACTTACAATGTTTTTATTAAATTGTGATCACATAATACAGCTTCCGTTGTATTAAAAACATTTAATGACCTGACACTCATTATCTGGTTCTTGCTTAAAAAAAAAAAAAAAAAAAAAAAAAACAGGTATATAATATGCGTTGTTAACAGATTACATTAACAATTTGGTCAACCTCTGCCTATGGAGAGAAAAAAAAAAGTTTTCAAAAGCATCCCCCCTCTGTTTTTTTTTCACAAATCGCATATAAATATAAATGAGAGGGAGAGAGAATATACAGGTGTGTGTATAATTTTTAATAGATATAATTTAAAATAATATTTTTTATTTCATATAACGTTAATATAATTAATACTATGTAAAAATAATAATGCTGTATATAATATTCACCATGTATAATCTTTCACATTATTATTATTATTATTATTCAAAAGTAGTCTTGATAGCATTAAGTCTCTAGTCATACAGTATGTCATCTTTGTGTGGGGAACAGACTGAAATTAAGTTTCATTAAATGATAATCTTTTGCCACAGCTCTCAAATCTCATCTGCATTTGTGTTCATTTAAAAAATGGTGCCTTAATAAATCTTGCACCTGTTCGTGGCAGGTTTGATGTCATGTGCTCCAAATGCAATTGTAATTGGAGCAAAAAGTAGTGCAGATGGTCATTAGACTATTATTTTAGGCAATGCATTTTTATTTGTGTTTAATTGGACACTACCTGACCATTTGCTTGAATCATGATGCAACAAGTTTATTAATGTATCCATAATGCATTGATGTGCAGTCTTTAAATATGAGTCTGTTTCTCACACATAGCTATAATTTGCCCATACAGCACACAAGACAAGTCAGTATCAAATGTGCAACAGCTAAATTACTTTTTAAATGTCGGTTACATAGCCAGATATGAGATCTGAATCTCTTCTTATACCCGTTTTTGATGTTCAAACACATGCAGAATGTTAGCTTTGAACATTTTTGGTGGGTTAAGTGTGTATAAAAAAGCCCAAATCTCATTATGCCCGTTAAACCCCTTCATATAGTTACGGCAACAATACACAGTGCTCTAAGCAGAGCTCTACATGCTAATGCTAAACAATCCAGCGGATTTGCAGGAGCTGGAAAACCATAAGCTTGCTGGATTTTCTTTGAGTGGAAAAAATGGAAAATGTAATTCATTTTTTGGCAGTCCAGCTGTTTTCTCTGTAGCTCCAGCATTGCAGATATCTGTACTCCTGAGCAATGATTGTTAGGTGTTGTCATTGGGGTATTTTTAGTACAGCATTGGATTTTATGCAGAAGACTCTTAATCAATGAAAAAAATCATTTGAGAGCCACTGATGAGGTTTGAACTGATTTTTGTTGCATCAGTTCCAGGTTTGACTCCGTGTACTGCTATTTCCGTGCTACTGATTTTAAAAATCTCCCTCTCTCATTGGAAAATTGGTTTGGTTTTGGGAGATTTACTCACGCTCAGGTCATCCAAGATGTAGATGAGTCTGTTTCTTCAACAGATTTGGAGAAATGTAGCATTTCATCACTTGCTCACCAATGGATCCTCTGCAGTGAATGGGTGCCGTCAGAATTAAGAGTCCACACTGCTAATAAAAACATCACAATAGTCCAGTAATCCACTCCAGTTCATCAGTTAACATCTTGAGAAACTAAAAGCTGCACATTTGTAAGAAACAAATCCATCATTAAAATATTTTAGTCCATAATCCATAATGATTCCTCCAGTGGAAAAAGTGGTCTGGTCTAGACTTTGAGCATGCAAAATTCTTTCGGATGCTGCTGCAACGGTCGTGATATGACGTCATGTCTTTTAAAATTTTTAATTCAGCACATAACAACTTATAATACATTTAAAATGTAAAAAACACACAATCTACTACACTTTACCACAGTGCTGCAGTTTTAAATGTTTAAATTTAAGGTTATTTTCATTCAGCTAGAGGTCATGCTGTGACGTATCGATCTCCTGTTGGGCACACAGAGTCATGTGATGCGAATTCGTTGGTCAGAGTTCATCAAGGTTGAACTTTCAAACGCAGCGAAATGCAAAAATATTTCTCATGGGTCAATGGAACGAAAAGTGCAGTGTGACCGTGCCTTTAGGAGAGAAATCTGCACAGATTAAGCACCGTTTACAAGCCAAAACAAGTATGGGGCTGGATTTTGATGTGAGAGACAACAAAAGATGGATTTTTCACTGGAGGAAGCATTATTATTAGGGTTGTAATGTCATTATCAATATTGTGATATCGTGACAGCAAAAACATCTCAGTATCATCGGGGTCACATGACTATATGAAACGATAGGTCTTCTGGGCAAAAAGTGTCATTTTTAAAATATATTGAACTTCTTATTCTAAAATGGAAAGTCTTGAAAGTTGTGTTTTGGGCCATTATGCTTTGGCACAGTCTCAGTCAAATGAACTAAATCTGAAAGCATAATATGGCTTAACCCCCTCATCAAGTCTGTTTTTATTGCACGTTTCAAAGCGAAGCGTGCACTTCGTTCAGGCGATCAGCTCGTGATCCTGTGTTTTCCGTGTCTCAGAACGGCTCAATTCACAGTGAATGAATGCAGTGAACTTGTTTATCGCATGTGCTGAGTTTAGCACGTGTTTGGGAACGCAACGGTCACCAGTTGTAGTGCGTTTCCACTACAGTGTTAAATCCACGCTCAGTGTCGCTGGCAATGCTACAATGCCATTGCTTTGGGACGTTGCAAATTTAGGGCAAAGCATGCCTATGAAAAAAAAAAAAAAATGTTTGCATTTCATCATCTTTTTTAACAGCGGTTTACAAACGAGACACTAGCATGTAATAAAAGCATGCAAAGTGCATTTAATTTTGCTCGACTTCTTCAATAATATGTATATTCAGCTCAGTAATCCACCAGTTCCACAAACACTCAAAAACATTCGTCATAATCTTGCCTTGCCTGCTTTTCACAGCAATTTTCGCTTGACATTTGCATAAAGTTGAGGAATGCCCAACCTAACACTCTCAGCCACTCTCAACGCTTTCTATGCGCCGTTTTCAATCCCATAATGCACCACGTGAACGTTTAAGCTCAACTTCCATAGGAATTAATTGAAAATGCGTTCATATAAAAAATAGTTACTTGTAATAGTAAAAATTTCAAAATTGTACAGTTTTTGCTGTACTTTGAATCAAATAAATGCAGGCTTGGGGAGCAGAAGAGACTTTAAACAAACATTACAAATCTTACTGTTTGAAAACTTTTGAAAAGTAGTGCATGTTTTGCACGTTTTTTTTTTTGAATAAACATAAGCAGCTCTCTTTTGAAAATTAAGAAATGAAGACAAATGCTAGAAATTACAAGTCATTTTACAGTATTATATTTTTAGTTATAGTACTTTTAGAAATTCTGAACAAAATTTAAAAAGGAGATTTAAAATGTTTAACATTTTAAATTTTTAAATCACATTTTAAATTGCAAATCACAAATAGTTTTTTTTTCCAAACTGTTTATTTAAACTTAAAGACTCATTTAAAAATGAAGAAATTAAGGCATAACAAAATATATTGTAGTAATATTTAATAAAAAAAACAATAATAAAACTATTGTTGTAATGTAATACATGTATGCATCACATTCAACCAGCTGTTCAGCAGCTTTCCTTTGATCCTGAATATTCCATTAAAGCTCTTCAGATGGAGGAAAGTCAGCCGTTCGTGGCAGCAACGCTGCTTTACGGGGCTCGTCTTCTCCGCTTCCAGGTTTATTTGATCTTGTGAATAGAAAACAACTTCCGCTTGGATGTGTGTAATGCGGTCGGAGGCATAGTAGCTCTGCTTGAATCATTATTAGGCTTGTTTAGATCAGGTTGCTTTTCCTGTTTTACAGGGCTTGAATTTTTAATCATTCCGGCGAGCTTTCGGTTTATAATACAGGATTTGTTTTACTCCTATTGTGTTTGCAGTAACATAGGCGGGAATCTTTCAAGACGTCCTTCAGAAGTCATTGGGTTTGTTTCTTATGAAGCAGAGGATTGTTCATTTGTCTTGGTTTTTGGGTGGGGAACAGTATTAAATGTCTGGTTGTAATTACAGCATTTGCTTTGCTGGAGAAACTCAGTTTCCCAAGGCTGAAGTAATCATTTACGGATTAGCCTTACATTGTCATTAATATGCGCCACGTTTGATTAATGATTAAATGATGAATATGCATTAATTTGGCCAAATTTACTGGTCAATTAAGTCATTAAGGAATGGAAGTCACTAATGGGACCTTTTTTTGCCTTTGTGGCCAGCTTGAATGATGTTAAGATCCAAGAACCACAGACTTGTTTAGCTTTGTGTGAGGAACAAATTGCGCCATCAAGTCTTTATTTAATCGCCTTCTCCGTAGCTCTCAATGTTTGTGATGAAAACACATGTGAGAAGCAATGGCATCAGTGCTCTATTTTTGTCCATTTCAGAGCTTTAGAGAAAGAGAAATGATCAGTGAATTATCAGTATTTCAGTTTTAAATTATGCTAAGCTACTATTTGCCTTCAGATTCAATTTAAATAGCGCACCCTAAGTTGTCTTTTTTTCTTTTGTAGTATAAATCCTGTCAACTTTTGTTATATATATATATATATATATATAAGAAAAAAACGTTGTTTTTAGGACTGAACAATTAGAATAAATTTGAAACCACAATATGGCCAGGTGTAATTATAAAAAAAGTAATATACACTACCAGTTAAAAGTTTTTGAACAGTATGATTTTTAATGTGTTTTAAAAGTCTCTTCTGCTTAGTTGATTCAACAAAACAGCAAACACAGTAAAATTTAGAAATATTTTTACTATCTAAAATAACTTATGTCTATGTGAATATATGTTAAAATGTAATTTATTTTTGTGATCAAAGCTGATTTTTTTTGCATCATTACTGCAGTCTTCAGTGTCACATGATCTGTCAGAAATCATTCTAATGTGCTCATTTGCTGCTCAAGAAACATTTTTTTAATTATTATTATCAATATTAAAAACAATTGAGGTTTTTTTAGGATTCTTTGATGAATAGAAAAATATTTACTTATATTCATATTTGTTTATTGGGGGAAATAAATTGCTGAAATTAATCATTTTATTTAGCAGGGATGCTTTAAATTGATCAAAAGTGATGATAAAGACATTTATAATTGTACAAAAGCTTTATATTTTTATTAGCAAAGAAACCTGAAAACATTCTGTTTTTTGAGCAGCAAATCAGCATATTAGAATGATTTCTGAAGGATCATGTGACACTGAAGACTGGAGTAATGATGCTGAAAATTCAGCTTTGATCACAGGAATAAATTACATTTTAACATATATTCACATAGAAAATGGTTATTTTAAATAGTAAAAATATTTCGCAATTTTATTGTTTTAGCTGTACTTTGGAACAAATAAATGCGGGCTTGGTGAGCAGAAGAGATTAAAAAAAACATTAATTAACTGGTAGTGTATATTTATGTATATATTGCATGTATTTATTTATACATGAGCAGCTCTCTTTTGAAAATTACCAAATTAAGACAAATGTTAGAAAATTATTTTACAGTATTACAATTTTAGTTATAGTACATAGTTTTATTTTAAAGTACAAAAGTTCTATTACAATAGTAATATTGCTTTGTTTAATATTCTTATTTAATAATAATAATAATAATAATTGTACACCCCAGGGGTAGAACAGAAAACCTAGAGGTTTTTTTTTTTTTTTGGAAGGATTTTACATCTTAATGTAAATTTTTAATCCACTTGTTTCCACAAACTATTATTTAAACTTGAAGAATCATTTTAAAATGAAGAAATTGAGGGCATAAAAAATAATGTAGTTTTATAATAATAATAATAATAATAATAATAATTACTATTGTAATGTAATACATTGTATAATGCATGGTGTAATATTTTATTTTATGTTAATAATAATAATAATAATCATATTAAAAATAAATTCTATTAGCCATACTGATATAAATTACAATATTTGGTCAACATTATGCAGTTCACAAACAAGCACAGCAAATTTGGAATTATTTATTTATTATTATTATTTTATTTTATTTTTTTCACTTTTTTTCTTCCCTTCCAAATTGTTGTCAGTAACAAACCATGCATTTGGAACAACATTAGGGTAACAGTTTTTAATTTTTAGTGTTTATTTTTTTTAAGCTGTTCATTTATACATCTGTGCTGATCTGCTGTCTGTTGGTAAGCGCTGACGTCATTGTTCTGATCTGAACCTGTGGCTATTTCTGTATCCTCACAATGCATGCAAGGCTGTTTGTGAATTATTTTCAAGGGCTGCTTGATAGTCAAGTGATTACTCATATTTCTGATCAGTCTCCTTGAATCGCACCCTCTCTCTCTCTCTCTCTCTCTCCTGTGGTGTGGTTTATCTGGCTGTAAACTCTTATTGAACCCGTCAGCATGACTGCACATGCGCCGTATCACAAGCGAACACCACGTCACGCTCCGCTGACGCCTGCCAACAGATCGCTTCTCATTCACCTCTCACTTCAGATCGACTTTCACTGAACCGGTTGAAATCTAAAAATATAAAGAAGGTGTTTGATATCAGCTCTGGATTCTGAAGTGCACTGAATAGTGTCAGTTTTCTGACTGACACCAAGTATTGACAGTTTTTGCTGAGCATTATTTCTTCCAGAGGACGTACTGACCCAGTTTTTTTATGCTTGTGTGTTTAGAGGGTTCAAAGTAGAAGAAATGGTGTTTTCCTGAGATATTTGGGGAATTCTGGTGTATCCTAAGAGCTTTTGAGTTTTATCTGCCAGATAGATGAGTTCACTGCACTTCAGTCAGAGGACCTTAACCTTGTAAAATTGGTAAAAATTGTACAAAAACCATTTCCAGGTTGTTGTTTAATGTGTTTTTGTTTGTTTGTTTTTAACCCCAAAAATGAGTAATAATACAAAGCTACTGTCTGCCTTCAGATTCAGTTTAAATATAGTGCACCCTAAGTAGTCTTTATTTTTTTTATTTTATGTTATTTTTAAAAATTTTTTGTAGTATAAATCCTGTCAACTTTTGTTGTTAAAGAACATTTGCTCACCAAGCCTGCATTTATTTTGAATATTTGAAATTTAGAAATATTTTTACCATTTCAAATAACCGCTTTCTAATTGAATATATTTAAAAAAGTAATTTATTTCTGTGATCAAAGCTGAATTTTCAGCATCATTACTCCAGTCTTTAGTGTCACATGATTCTTCAGAAATCATTCTAATATGTTGATTTGCTGCTCAAGAAATCTTTTTTATTGTTTTATCATCAATATTTGAAACTGTTGAGTAGATTTTTTTTTTAGTTTCTTTGATGAATTCAACCTAGAGTTTTTTTGTTTGTTTTTTGAGGGATTTTATATCTTTAAAATTTTACATTTTTAAATCATATTTTCCCCCAAACTACTTATTTAAACTTGAAGGCTCATTAAAAAAGAAAAATTAAAAAGATATTTAGGGCATAAAATATAATGAAAATTAAAAAAAAAAAAAAAGTAGTTTTATAATAATAACAACTACTATTGTAATGCAATACATTATACAAATGTATGGTGCAATATTTTTATTTAATGCTAATAATAATAATCATATTAAAAAATAAATTATGTTAGTCATACTGATATAAATTACAAGTTTTTTTTTTTTTCAGATTTAAGTATAATAGCCCTATGGTTAAACTTTAATACAAAATCGATGGATTTTATTGCCATATTTTAAGCAGTTTCATAACTTTTTAACTGAATAAATGTAATAGTTTTCACAAAGAGAGAATGTAATAGTTTTTACAGTGTTTCTGTAAGTGATTTTAATAAATGCATTTTGAAAAATCAATATTTAAATAAATTCAATATATGAAATAGTTAATAAACTGTCGTAATTTGTGCATAAATCTGATGTTTCATTCATGCATGACTGACAAATAAGGTTTTAAAAAAAGTTTATTATTTTAAAACTTTTTTATAAAATAATGACTTATGAATTAATTTGTAGTGTGTATATATATTTGTGTGTGTATTTTTACATTTAATTTATTCCTTTATTTGCTTATTTAATTTACTAATTTATTTATTTATATTATTTATTATTTTATTATTATTATTATTATTATTATTATTATTTATGAGTCAAAGATGTTAATATTACTATTATAGGGCTATTATATTTAATTAATGCATATCTTTAAATATAATATAAATATAACTTAAAATAAACCGAAAAATTGTCAATTTTAAATTTTTTTTATTTTTATTTTAAAAAGCTACATTTCCCATTTTAATTTATTTGAACTTGATCTAATGAAATAAACTAAAATAAATAATGTAAATATAAAAATAAAAAGTACTAAAAATGATTAAAGTATTTAGTAAAAATAAAATAAACAGTAAAAATGGATTCAAATGATCGTTTTTTTTTTACTTTATTTTGTTTCTATTTGTTTAAATGTTTATTTACATAAATATCATTGCATAGTTTACCTAGCTGCAATCTATTTGATTTTATTTACATCTTATTTTTAGAATGCATTAATTCTAGTTGCATAGAATCACCATAAATATTTTATAATAAATACATTTATTCAGTTAAAACGTATGAACACATGAAATATTGCTAGTTGTAAAACAAGTGATATTCATTTAGTTAAAATGTATGAGACTGAAACATTGTATTTTTTATAATATACATTTTTAAATATTTGTTTTAATTTTATACTATTTGCATCTATTTGTATTTATTTAAATAATTTTAAAAAACATTCATTCAAATTGTTTATTATGAAATGCATTGGATTTGATGAATAATATGCTTTATTGTTTGTTTTAGTTTTTTATATTTTTGTATTTTTTTTTTTTTTTTTACATGCAGGGTAATTATGTTTAAAAAAAATGAAACTAAACATGTCACTTAAAATAAACTGAAATAAAATGTAAATAAAGATTTTTTTTTAAAAAACATTCATTCAAATAGTTTATACTGAAACTTTTTGTATTTGATGAGAAATGTTGTTGTTTTTTTAAATAGTTTATTAGTATTTATTAATTTATTTGTTTATACTGAAATGCATTGGATTGGATGAAAAATATGCTTTATTGTTTGTTTTAATTATATATATATATATATATATATATATATATATATATATATAATTCCTTTTTTTTTTTTTACATACAGGGTAATTATATAAAAAAAGACAACTGAAACCAAACATTTTTGAAATTTAAATGTAAACTGAAAATGTAAATAAAAAAAATATATATTTGCATCTTTTTTTATTTATTTAAATAATTTTAAAAAGCATTCATTCAAATAGTTTATACTGAAACTTTTTGGATTTGATGAGAAATGTTGATTTATTTTTTTTTAAACAGTTTTGATTGGTGTTTATTAATTTATTTTGCTTGCATGCTAGAAGGAAATCCTTGTTTTAATCAATGCACTTGTCTTTTTTACATACAAACATCTATAAAACATTCCTATAAAAAACAGTCCAGACTGATTAGGATTTTTTGCATGCATCTGTAAGCAGCAACACTGATGATGTCATTGAAGGATGATGTAATGTTTCTTGAAGGCAGACAAACACTAATAATCTGCATCTTGCTGTCTGTGAAATGCCTTCCAAGATTGTTTGGCGCATCAGAATCCACTGTTTGTTCTTACAGATGTCACACTGATATGCAGTGAATCCGAGGTGTGTGTGTGTGTGTGTGTGTGTGTGTGTGTGTGTGTGTGTGTGTGTGTGTGTGTGTGTGTGTGTGTGTGTGTGTGTGTGTGTGTGTGTGTGTGTGTGTGTGTGTGTGTGTGTGTGTGTGTGTGTGTGTGTGATTATAAGGTGTCTACAGGGGCAGTATCTCACTATAAGCGGCGTGTTTGCAGGATGAATGTGTGAGGGTCTCTGACGCTGGCCGGATGCCCAGCACAGAGGCTTCCATTACTACTGCAGCTATAGTTTACATGCTTTAACTCTTAAGGCCAAACTCTCAGCACTTCTTCAGTCTCTGAAATCTTCCATGCTTGTATTTCCGCTGGAAGTTTCTCTTTTCCTACATACACCATGTCTGAAGCGGATGCCAGCACTGATGCCCCCTGCTGGTCGCTCCGGTGCGGTAGATTTTGATGTGTTTCCATGTGGAGTTTTTGTAGTTTTTTTTAGTCCTGCTGTTAAGATCAAGCTCGTCTCTATTTAAACTCTCAAAAGCAGGTTTCGACACTTCAAATTAAACGCACTTTTGGATCTGTATAAAATCTACTTTAGGCCTGTTTCACAGCCTGTATTACTTAATATTTAGGCCTAAATGTAAGACTTATGAATATAAAATTGCATATACATTTTTTTTATTGGACAGTTTTAAACTAAAAAACTTAATGCCATGCATTATTTGTCAGGCATAAATGAAATGAAATAAATGAATGTTCAGATTAATGCATTTAAAAAAAACAACATTTTAGTAACCATTTCATCTTAATTGTATATAAATATTGATGTTTTTAAAAAGGATCTGTTGAAATTGCTTAATCAGCAAATCATAAATGTATTCACATTTATTCAGTTAAAAAGTGAGACCATGGTTAAAATATTTCTAGAAAATGTCCATAAAATTTTGTATTATAAAAGTTAACATATACATATATATATATATATATATAACATTTGCCACTTTAAATAAACTGAAATACCTACAATATTCCTAAATAATACCTATTCTGTAAATAATAATAATAAAATTAAAACTAATAAAATAAATTAATAAAATTGAAATTAGTAAAAATTAATAAAAATGAATACTTTTTAAAATTAAGAGTAAAACTTGTACTAAAATTAAAAAAAAATTTAAATGTTAAAATAATAAAAGTTTTAAATTTAAATATAAAAATCTAAATATTAATAAAAATGCATAAATAGGGCTGCAAAACAATTATTCATGATTAATCGATTCAAAATAAAAGTTTGTTTATATACTTTATTTGTACTGTGCATATTATGTATATATAAATACACATGTATAAATTAAGGAAATTTTTAAATATTTATATTTATATAAATAATTTATAAATATTTCTATGGACGAAATGCATCTAAAAATAGTGGAAGAAACAGAATGAGATGCTTAATGTTTTTTTTTTTAATTGATTGGTTAATTAAAATGTAATTCAAATAATATTAATGTCATGTTTTAATTATTAAAATTAAATTATTTTAAATTATTATTATTTAATAATTACAATAAGAACTTTCAAACTGGCCCAATCCTTTTCCAGTAGAAGTGTTTACATACAAATACATAAAAATATATTTTTAAATATATACGTGTATTTATATATACACAGCACACACATATAGTACGCAAAAAACTTTTTTGCTTATTTTGCAAACTTATTTTGACTCGATTAATCGTGATCATTCGTTTCGCAGCTTAATTGCAAAAATGCAATTAAATAAATGGTTTACTAATAATAATATTTACATTTATACATATTACATGGTCTTTTTTAAATAAATTACTTTAATGAAATTAAAATGATTTTATGCATTTTAAATGCATTTCCATTTTTATGCATTATGCATATTTAAATTGTAAATAATTATAATTTTAGATCTTTTCAAAAACATTAAGCAAATATTTCATTATGAATCTATTCATATTCTATGTCGGCCTGAGAGTATTATATATTTGTGTGTAACCAAACCAAAGTTTCTGTAGTTTTAGTCAAGCACCTGTTACCTACAATAATTGCATATTCAAAGATGCAATAATGCACAATGCATTCATATTTGCTTCCTATGAAAGTCTAGATGCATGATGCATCTGCGCAGACCTTCACTGAATACACAGGAATGTTAGTCTGCATTTCAGACACACCCTGATAGTAAACACTATCTAGTGCAGCGTGAGCCACTGCTGCCCTCTGCAGGCCTTCACATCTATTACAATTCAAAACACATCTGTGGATTTCCCTGACATTAACATCCATCTCTTCTCATTCATATCTAAATGTTAATATCTTTCTTCAGTTGTAAAGAAATTATGTTTTTCGAGGAAAACACTTCAGGATGGTACACTTCCAAAATGCAGTTTAAATGCAGCTTCAAAGGGCCCTAAATGATCCCAGCCGATGAAGAAGGGTCTTATCTAGCAAAACGATCTGTTATTTTCTAAAAAAGTACAATATTTATTTACTTTTTAACCCTCATCTTGTCTAGCTCTGTGTCCACTGTGTATTATGGTTCATGACAGTTAGTCAAGTTCCAGCATTTGAGGTTAAAAAGTATATAAACTGTAAATTTTTGTGTAAAATATCTGATTGTTTCGCTAGATAAGACCATTCTTCCCCTACTGGGATCATTTAGAGCCCTTTGACGTCGCATTGAATCTGCATTTTGGAAGTTCAAACTCGGGGGCACCATTGAAGTCCACTATATGGAGAGACATCCTCAAATGTTTTCCTCAAAAAACATAATTTCGACTTAAACAAGAAAGACATGAACATCTTGGATGACAAGGGGGTGAGTACATTATCTGTAAATTTTTGTTCTGGAAGTGAACTTCTCCTTTAATGTTATTATTTTAATTTTGAAATGATTACATGTAATTCTAATAGTATTAATGGATATTGTAATTATATAAATTACAAGATAAAATAATGTATGATATATTTTAATTAAATGTAATTTGAATAGTATTGATGTAATTACCATTATCAAAGTATTTTATATTCTAATATTAGAAAGTATAATGAATAAATATATTTTAAATTTAATTTGAATGGTACTAATATAATATTTTAATTGTTAAAATAAAGTTATACATTTATATTAAAGTAATTTTTAAATTATTCTCATTTGTCATCTTCCAAAATGAAATCTTGGTTTAAATGTAATGTTTTTTTGTTTGTTTGTTTTTATGCAGTCGGCTGTAACATTTAGATTTGATGATTGTTGCATGTAAAAAGTTAAAATTTTATACTTTAAATCAGGCTATATTCATGAATACTATGTTATATATTCTAATATTTTAAATTGATCATTTAATTTTAACTGTTTTAAATGTAAAACATCTGGGCAAGTTTAAAAATGCAAAAAAACAGACAGTTGAAACTTGATATAGAATCTGTATATCTTTTTTATAGAGTTCTGTTCACTGTGATTGCGTGTATACGCAAAGTTTTATTTAAATAAATACTTTAAAATAATTTGAGCTTCAGCCTGATTTAATAGCATTTATTTATATATATATATATATATATACACACACACACAAATGTCTTTGGTCAAATTAAGATGTAAAATAAATAGTTTATCCTGTTAAATGCGTTGTATTTTAAAAGATATCAACAAAAAACGGGCAAAAAAAATTAAAAAGCGTTTTTCTCAGGTTTTCAATTGGAAAAAGAGAGCAGATGACCATAATTCAAATGGGTATATCTTTAAAACCGTTCAAGGTTGGGCTCTGAATAGGATATCATTTTAAAGCTTATGGTCTAAAGCAGGGGTCCCCAAACTTTTTTCTGAGCGGGCCACATCATTTTCTTTTCTTTAATGGGGGGCCGGGTTGGTTTATAAAATAAAGTTCCATGGGCCGACTATTATTGACTGACTTATTATTATTATTATTATTAATTTATTATGATTTTACCTGTATTTATTATACCTTTTAATGCTAGAATAGTTTATTATTTTTTATGTACCAGACAGATAAATGATTATTTCTTTTCAAAAGATATACAGGTGCTTCTCAGTAAATTAGAATGTCATGGAAAAGTTCATTTATTTCAGTAATTCAACGCAAATTGTGAAACTTGTGTATTAAATAAATTACATTTACATTTATTCATTTAGCCGACGCTTTTATCCAAAGCGACTTACAATTGGGAATACAAGTGATTCATCCTAAGGAGGCAGATCAACATAGGAAGTGTTCAAAAATACCATATATCAGATCAAATTGAATGCACACAGAGTGAACTAGTTTAAGTGGTTCTTTTGGTTTCTTTAATTTTGATGATTTGGCTCACATTTAACAAAAACCCACCAATTCACTATCTCAACAAATTAGACTATGGTGACATGCCAATCAACTCAAAACAACTGCAAAGGTTCCTGAACCGTCAAAATGGTCTCGCAGTTTGGTTCACTAGGCTACACAATTATGGGGAAGACTGCTGATCTGACAGTTGTCCAGAAGACACAAACATTGATTGCCAAAGAAGCTGGCTGTTCACAGAGTGCTGCATCCAAGCATGTTAACAGTAAGTTGAGTTGAAGAAAAAAAGTGTGGAAGAAAAAGATGCACAACCAACCGAGAAAAACTTGTTCAATCGCGATGACACATTACGTTGAATGTACCATTCTGTTAGTGAATTTAACAAATAATTATACCTATGTTAATAACTAAGGGAAATTTTAGTTTGAAAGCCAACGTTTATCATCAAATACCGACATGATATAAGTAAAACATATTTAAAATTACATTTTCAAAATATGTCTCTGGCATTGTTCAGAGAGCCGGTCAAAATGCAGGGGCGGGCCGCATTCGGCCCCCGGGCCTTAGTTTGGGGACAACTGGTCTAAAGCTTATATACAAAAATCTCAATTTTGCTGGATCAGGTCACATATAAAGCTGTCGGTTTACACTACAAATGCAATGCAATAGATCAAATCTGCGAAATGCATGTTTCTCCTCCAGAGGTTTGCGTGATTTGGTACTCTATTTCTACCTGTAAAACACCTTAGACTGAATATTAGTGATTTGGCATTATTATATTGATGATCTTTTTTCAATCCCTAGGTGATTATCGAGGTGACTGAGATGCTACACAACGCCAGTCTGCTGATCGACGACATTGAAGACAGCTCAAAGCTGCGGCGCGGTTTCCCGGTGGCCCACAGCATCTACGGCGTGCCGTCGGTCATCAACTCGGCCAACTACGTCTACTTCCTAGGCCTGGAGAAGGTGCTGACGCTAGCGCACCCCGAAGCCGTGCACGTGTTCACCCGTCAGCTGCTGGAGCTGCACCGCGGCCAGGGTCTGGACATCCACTGGCGGGACACCTACACCTGCCCGAGCGAGGCCGAGTACCGCGGCATGGTGCTGCAGAAAACCGGCGGCCTCTTCGGCCTCGCCGTGGGCCTCATGCAGCTCTTCTCCGACTGGAAACGAGATCTCAAACCGCTTTTGGACACCCTGGGACTCTTCTTCCAGATACGGGACGACTACGCCAACCTGTACTCCAAAGAGTACAGCGAAAACAAGAGCTTCTGCGAAGACCTGACGGAAGGCAAGTTCTCGTTCCCCACCATTCACGCCATCTGGTCGCAGCCCAAGAGCACGCAGGTGCAGAACATCCTGCGGCAGCGCACCGAGAACGTGGATATCAAACGCTACTGCGTGGACTATTTGGAGAAGGTGGGCTCGTTCGCTTACACCCGTCAGACGCTGATCGATCTGGAAGCCGAGGCCTATCGGTTGATCTCGGAGCTCGGGGGGAATCCTGAACTGGAGGCCTTGGTGCAGCATCTGAGTCGCATGCATAAAGAGCCAGAGGGCGGAGCTTTGACCGGCCAATCAAAAGAGCTCGGAGGCGGAGCTGCAGCCGGCCAATCGAAACAATGAGTTTGCGCTGTGATTTAAACTGTACTGTTACTTTGACTCCACAGCACATCGCCTTCAGTCTAAAGTCTGTTTAGTTTCATTTATATTTCGTGCCGTTGTAACTGAAGTGTAACAGGAACTCTTAGAAATATTTGTTCAGTATTTGGTGTTAAAATGACAATGTACTGTAATCTGCATCTAACAGCGACAGATGCTGCTTGTTACAAAATAAATGACATAAACAGTCAGATAAAACCATATTGTTTAAACAACAAAATTTCACCACAAAATCAAAGCAAAATAAATTGTGCTAAAACAATTACGCCAATTTTATGGTTCTTTACCTTACCTATAAATGTATATGTATGAAGAGTTCATTTGCAAAAATAGATGATTCTGTTTTTAACAAATAAACTAAATAATAAATAAAACAATAGAAACAACAAAAAAATTATTTTTTGCAAATAAACTCTTCATATATATATATATATATATGGTGACTATTTTCATGACAGTTATTTGAAATAATAATAATTGTTTATAATATTATTAATTTTAAAATGCAAAAAACCATACAAATGATTATCACTAATACTTCATTAACTGTCAGAAATACATTGTTTTGCTTTTTCAAAAGTCAATTTATGCTTTTTTTGGCATTGTACAATTATTTTCATGACAATAATAATAATAATAATAATAACCACAATTAATTTAAGATATTATTATTATTTTTATTATTATTATTATATTTAAGTGTCTGTTGTGCTTCCTTTAGTCATATTTAAATCAATCTAGTGAAAATCTAAATGATAATCACCACTGTGAATAATTAAAAAGGTCAAGACACAATTTGGAGGCAGAATATTCTTAATTGTAATGATATTTTGACAAGAAATGCATTTAAGCAAATGGAAACTTCTACAATTATTTACATTCAAAAGTTTGGGATCATTACGATTTTAAACGTTTTTTTTTTTTTTTTAAGATGTTTCTTCTGCTCATCAAGGCTGCATTTGTTTGATAAAAAAAAAATAGAAAAAAATATAATATTGTGAAATATTATTTAAATTTACAATAACTGTTTTCGATGTAAATATATTTTAAAATGTAATTTATTCCTGTGATACAAAGGTGAATTTTCAGCATCATTACTCTAGTATTCAGTGTCACATGATCCTTCAGAAATCATTCTAATATGCTGATTTATTATTTATTAATTTTTTAAAACAGTTGTGCTGCTTAATATTTTGTTGGAACCTGTGATTATATTTTTGCAGGATTCTTTAACAAATAAAAAGTTGAAAAGAACAGCATTTATTTAAAATAGAAATATTTTGTAACAATGTAAACTACCATCTAAGTCATTTTTATTCTTTCTTTTTTGAAGGAAATTAATACTTTTATTCACCAAGGATGCTTTAAATTAATAAAAAGTGATAGCAAATATTTAGATTGTTAGAAAAGATTTAGATTTTGAATAAATTCTTGTATTCATCAAGAATCCTGAAAAAAGAAGCACGTTCCATGAAAAAAAAAAAAAAAATCTGTTTCCAACATTGATAATTCTAATAATAAATCAGCATATTAGAATGATTTTTGAAGAATCATGTGACAGTGAAAACTGAAGTAATGGCTGATAAATTTAGCTTATAATAAATTATATTTTAAAATATATTATTATAGAACACCATTATTTTAAACTCTAATAATTCTTCTGTATTTTTGATCAAATAAATGCAGCCTTAAAGAGTGTATAAAATTTTTAAAAAAAATTAACAATCTCACTGATCGCAAAATTCTGAGCGGTAGGGTTTTTTGTTATGATTTTGGTGTGAAATGTGACATTTGTTGTGAATTCTATTTCTCATTAAAATATTATTAAACAAGAGATGAATGTCTTTTGCCAGGTGAATAGTGTAATGGCATCTAAACCTGTATGTTGTTGATTTGTGTCTTATCGGGTGCTGTGACAGTGACAAGGCCTTACGTTCATCAGTGGATGCTTAAACACTCCTTCAAGTTAATGTCCTTTTACATTTTTGCAGCTGATATTTATCGGTCACATGCTCAAATACCTCTGAAATAGTGAACAAATATGAGATCTCACATGTTTGATTAATGACAGGTCAGTCACTGGGTTTTACCTTTGAACAAATACTGTTGTGTGTGCGTTTATCAGATTTCACCATTATATTTGCTTTTTTTTTTATTATAACTATTCTATGAATAAACACTTTCATACACTTCAGTCTCCTGCAAATGTGTTTTGTGATGTTGTTCTTTTCATCAAATCAGAGAAAACTCTTTATCTACTACCAGTCAAAAGTTTTGGAACAGTAAGATTTTCTCTTCTCTTCTGCTCACCAAGCCTGCATTTATTTGCATTTATTCAAAGCACAACAAAAGCAGTAAAATCTGGAAATATTTTTACTACTGAAAATAACTGCTTTCCATTATATATGTTTTAAAACATAATTTATTTCTGTGATCAAAGTTACATTTTTAGCATCATTACTCCAGTCACATGATCCTTCAGAAATCATTCTAATATTTAGATTTGCTTCCTTAAAAGCATTTATTCAAACAGAAAACAGTTATTTTAAATAGTAAAAATATGAAGAAAAAAAAGTTACTGTTTTTTTTCTGTTCTTTGGATCAAATAAATGCAGGCTTGGAGAGCAGAAGAGACCATCTTAAAAATAAAAAAAATCAACATGACTGGTAGTGTATTGCATGCATGAATAGATTTACTTTATGAATAATTGTGTTATGCATTTTGGTGTACTATGTTTACCAATTTTTCCAAGTCATTTGCATTTTCAGGTCTGATCTTGCATCTTATGAAAAGATAGAACACAATCAACCACTTAGTGGCGCAAAAGACAAAAGCAACAGAGCAGGGCAATAAGAGTCAGGTTTTATTCATCTCATTACATTATGCTGCTTTGTTCTTGCCATTTATGCATGTTATATAAATGCATTTGTAGAATAATTGTTCTGAACTGTACTGAAAACAGAAAATGAAATCTGTTTAAAGATGAATATGCTCAAACGAATTAATGTATAGTTAGAGGTTTGTTCAAGTAACTAACACTACTGAAGTGTTTTGATGATGCTTCAAATCTAAAAAGCACCATTTCTTGACTTAGGATTTGTTTACTTAATTGACTGACAGCCGTAACAGACATATAACGAAAGGATGAAAAATAAATCATTTGTAAATACAGTTTAAAGCTAAAACCCCCAGTAGGAGTCGGTAAGTCACTAGTTTTTAATGAGCGAGTCATTTGAGTCGATTCGTTCAAACACGCGATTCATTCAGTAAGGAAATGAATACCTTTAATGGCAAATACGTAAAGCAAAAACATACAATATTGATTGATTGATTGATTGTCATTTTATTTCAAATATGCAAGAAACATGTCAACAAGACAGCAAAAAAAAAAAAAAAAAACAAAAAAAAAAACAACGATCTTCCTATATATATTCTTTTTCTTTCTTTTTTTTCTTCTTAGCATATTTGAAAAGGAGTGGGAAGAAGTTTTCACTTTTTTAATCCCACCCCCTCTCACTAAATCATACAGTTAAAGGAAAACAAGTTACTAGTTAGTATTTACTAGAGCTGAAGTATATACATACATATACTGTATACAAACATATACACCCCCAAACATATACACAGATATATACATATACCTGCACATAAATACACACACATATACATACACATCTTTATATATGCAAATATACATACACATATACAAACATACCCACATACATAATACATACAAATTTCCATATATACATAAACATCCATATGCCCTATTCACAAGTCTTCATCCATAAATGCTCAAACAGCACAAGCATGAACATACATAGATGCACAAACAGCCACAACATCTCCACCTTACCACCCAATTTCATACTTATACTGTTGGAAAACCATCTGTTTATACCTTTTTTTGAACTGTATTATGTTTGGACATTGCTTTAACTCCACATTCAAACTGTTCCATAGCCTCACCCCACAAATTGATAAGCTGAAACCTCTTATAGTTGTTCTGTTTCTAAGCCTTTTGAAATTAAATTGTCCCCTTAAAGTATAATGCCCCTCTTTTGAATCAAATAATTGTTGAATATTCCCTGGAAGCTTATTACTTTTAACCTTATGCATTATTTGTAAAGTTTGATATTGTACAATGTCAGTAAATTTCAACATTTTTGACTGTAGAAAAAGTGAATGAGTATGATCCAGGTATCCAACCTTGTGAATGATTCGCACTGCTCTTTTTTGAAGAACAGTTAATGGGTACAGTGTGCTCTTATAATTATTGCCCCAGACTTCAACACAGTAGGTTAAATATGGTAATACTAGTGAACAGTAGAGAATGCGGAGTGAGTTATGATCAAGAAATGATTTTGCTTTATTAATTACTGAGATGCTCCTTGATACTTTATTTTGAAGATGTTTAATATGTGATTTCCAATTCATTTGATCATCAATAGTGACTCCAAGGAATTTTATTTCAGATACTCTCTCAATAACCACCCCGTCAATTGCTATATGTACCTTATCATTTCTATAATTTCCAAACAGCATAAATTTTGTCTTAGACAAGTTTAAAGACAATTTATTATAATCAAACCATGTTTTTAATTTGATCATTTCTTTCATAATGACCTCCTGCAATTGCCTTAACTCATTTCCTGAACAAAAAATATTAGTGTCATCAGCGAATAGAACTAATTTCAATATCTTAGATGCCTTACACATATCATTGATATATAAAATAAACAATTTTGGCCCCAGTACTGACCCCTGGGGGACCCCACAAGCAATGTCCAGACATGAAGAACAGCAATCCCCCAATTTCACAAACTGACGCCTCATATTTAGATAACTCTTGATCCAATCTAGTACTACTCCCCTGATGCCATACGACCGTTCTAATTTAAAAATTAATAGATCATGATCAATTGTGTCAAATGCTTTTTTTAAATCAATAAATAATCCTAGTGCAAAATGTTTCTTATCAATTGCATTTGTGATTTCCTCTACAGATTCAATTAATGCAAGAGATGTGGATCTATTTGAGCGAAAACCATATTGACTTTCAGCTAGTAGCTGGTGCTTTTCTAAAAATGCATCTAATCTGCTATTAAATAGTTTTTCTAGTATTTTTGAGAACTGTGGTAGTAAAGAAACTGGCCTATAGTTTGTGAAGTGGTGTTTGCTCCCGGTTTTAAACAGAGGTATAACTTTGGCTATTTTCATTGCATCTCATTTCATTGCATTTTATTGTGTTTAAAATGTAAGTAACTTAATATTAAGCAATTGTGATAGTGGTTTTATACAACATTTTGATCAACGTTTGCAATCCGTGTTAATATATTTTATTTTATTATTTTTAATTCTAATTATTTTAATGAAAACAACGCCACAGACCGTTCAAGGCTGTTTAGGTTTAACGTCGCGGTCAATGATTTCGCCAATAACATGTTGAAAATACCCCTTAGAAATTAAACACAACAAAAATAAGCTATGTTTACATTCAGCCTGTCAAATAACTTAAACGATGCTGTTTGATTATGGGCGCAGGATTGCTATGTTCATATGGTGGTCTAATAGATTTTGATTTAACTCACCTGAAAAACCATCCGCTGCTTTAGTATTAGCTCAGCCTCTTCTCATCTCAAACACGGTCCTCAGCTTTCAATATGAATAAAAGCTAAACATTTTACCCGAAAACACAATATTACAAGGGTAATGGATTGTTGTGGATGAGTGCAAAACTAGCTGCAGCTGCAGACCGTCAGCTTGATGGGTTGTTTGTGTGCTGATGAGTCTTGAGTTGAATCAAGTGATTGGCGAACCATCATTTCAGATCGGTACTATAGGAGCGCGGATCACGAATCAATCAATTCGCAAAATGATTCGGTACCCGCTCTGAAGCTCTAAATCAAATGATCCGCGATTTAAACTCCCGATCTGAATCAAAACGCAAAGGTCGGATCTACATCCAATGATTCTTGAACCCCTGATTTAAAGGGGTCCTATATGCTTGTTCACATTTTGAACTTTAGCCGGTGTATGGTGTGTGTGTTTAGGCATAAAAACATCTACAAATTTACAAATCACAAAGTTACTAATCTCAAAGTCCCTTTTCAAAAACTACAATGAATGGCTCCTTTGAACTACAGCGTTTGTTTACCGGATGTTATTACATCACGACGTAAATTCTGCCTATGGAAATTCAATTCGTTGGTGGGTGGATTTGCATAACTTTAGCCATGTATTATGGACAGCCATTTCTGGGATGCTTCGGCGAGCTACAGGTCGGCTCGTATAAACGCCAGCTTTGACTAAAGTGTCCGTGAACTGCTCTGGTAGCCGTGCTGGAGCCGCACCATTGACGTGTGCGGTATAGGGGGTCGAAACACAGGCAGAGCCATGGCTGATGTAAACACGAACATTGACTAGTGATCATCCCTGGACACGTCGGAGCCGCGTCGTAGATGTGCAGTGTGTGGTAAGACATTTATTCATCATACAGTGTAGATAGCTTCACTAGCCTTATGGTTTCGAGCATGTGAGTAAATAAATAAATGAGCACAATAATGATAATGTCATATATCTGCAATCTTGCAGGCTGACGATAGGACCAACAATACCGTAGCATTTTATTTACTTAAAAAAGTCCCGATCTGAATCAAATGATTCACGATACTCTATTTAAAGTCCCGATCTGAATGAAATGATTCCCGATCCCCGATCTAAATCAAATGATTCACGATACTCTATTTACAGTCCCAATCTGAATCAAATGATTTCGCGATCCCCGATCTAAATCAAATGATTCACGATACTCTATTTAAAGTCCCGATCTGAATCAAATGATTCCCTATCCGCGATTCCCGATCTAAATCAAATGATTCATGATACTCTATTTAAAGTCCCGATCTGAATCAAATGATTCGCGAACTGCGATTCCCGATCTAAATCAAATGATTCACGAACTGCGATTCCCGATCTGAATCAATTATTCGCAATTCCCGATCTAAATCAAACGATTCACGATCTGCAATTCCTGATCTGATTCAAATAATTTTGCGATCCGCGATCCCCGATCTAAATCAAATGACTCACGATACTCTATTTAAGGTCCTGATCTGAATCAAATGATTTGTGATACGCGATCCCCGATCTAAATCAAATGATTCACGATACTCTATTTAAGGTCCTGATCTGAATCAAATGATTTGTGATACGCGATCCGATTGGAGCTTCAAAACAGTGAATCATAGTTATTATTTACCTGATTCAGGGTTTTGAAAAGCTCCGTTTCACCCATCACTTTACGTCCTTTTTAAAATCATTACAAGCGATGTGGAAACTTCCTATCAAGCTCTTAGCGAGGCCTACATACAGTACTGCATATTTAAACCTTCAAATGACTAAAGGTATTAAAACTGTATTAGACTTCAAACGGAGTCTTTGTCAAGCCAACATACTAGGTTGTCTAGTTCTTCAGTTTATATTTAATATACTTTTAATGCATTTTTAAATGTTGGAATTTTAAAACATGCCAGGATTCGTTTGGAATGAATTATGGGATTATATAATTCTGACTCCAGACGGTGGCATTAAACTGAAATGATCTGCATTAAGAGAAACCAGAGGCCTGTGTTGTCAAAACTGCTAAGAATAGTTTGTGGACAAGCTCTTAGTGCTCATCTCTCCATCCGTTCACTAAAAGCACTGAGAATAGCACGCAGAAACAGATGAATGACTTCGCTCAGGTTATTCCGAGGCCGTTTCTTCAGCTCTTGTGGGCATCTTTTTCCTTTACAGACGATTCAGGGAATACTATGAAAGGGCGTTCGCTGAAAAGAAGAGGAGATGTGGAAAAACATCCAGCCTGAGCATCATATCTCATTTCAGTTTTATATAATTTCTTGACTCCATGTGGAGAGAAACGATGAGAAAGTTTGGCACATACCAGCGCGCAGCATGAACTATGAGCTCACTGCTGACATTCCCATGTTTGAGGTAAATCTGGATGCAGTGACGCATTAAACATGAAACAAACCACATTACAACATTTGATTTTAGCTCCCTAACCTCTTATCACCTCCCGCCAACAGTGTTTTTTTTTAAAGCTTAACAGCAATAATATGAAACACTTGTTCACCAGAGACTTTAATATCCAAGAATCTTACTAAAGTCCCAGAATTGTTAGTTAAACTTGACATTTTAAGGCAAAACACTAAACTGTTTTTCGTGCAAAGGTCAATTTTGGGCTATTGTGCTTACATAATACATTACATACATTTCAGGCTAGTGGAAAGAAAACATCTAAAATATATCTTTAAGTGTTTATTTAATTGCACATGGGTTTGTTCATATATAAGAAATTTGATTTTATGTCCACGGAAAGCACATTAAATGTAAGTAAAGTGTCTACTTTAAAGATTTCAAATACGTTTTTGGAGAATAAAATTCAAAATCTGGTTGTAATAATGTTACATTGTCATTCAGTGTAACACGATATTTATGTATCGATTCAAACTATGTGCAAATTCTGACGTGTGCATATTAAAATTAAATTAAATTAATTAAATTGTATTGTGTTTTAAATGAGTGAAAAATTTTTTACTGACAAATTGGGAAAAACCTAGGATAGTGACAAATAATAAAAAAGTAGAATTACAACTAATTATTATTTGGGGTGAAAGTAATTCATCTTTTAATGTCATAAATTGATTTTTGTTGTAAATATGACTAACAAGATTGTTATACTGGATGACATTTTAGTGGGTATCTTCAGTAAATTAGGGAAAATGCTCTGAAAAACAAAAATGCAATTAAATTAAACAGAAAACAATTATATATATATATATATATATATATATAGAAAAACAGGGTGATAAAAAAAATTCTAAATCCAAAATTCCAAACTTTCAACTCTAGAATGTCAACAAAATCAAACAAGAATTTTGAACCTGGTTTTCAAGGTTATTTTCGTAAATGAAAATGATCAGAAGACATTTTTGTAAACTGAAATAAAACCATCAAAATAAATGAAAAACTAAAACAAAATGAAACAAACAACTTTTATTGAAAAACTAAAATAATAATTATCAAAAATAAATAATGTTTTTTGTAATCATTACGTTCTCACCCAGTGGTGAAAAAAATAATAAAGACTGCAACCTGAATTGTTAATAAAACTAATAAAAACTAAACTAAATTATAATGCAAAAATTTGAAAACTGTATTAAAATAAAATGAATTTTAAAAAGCAAAACTATAATAACCTTGCTGGTTTTTCCTGTGCTCAGATTCTTATTCTAGATATGTATGCACATTAATGTATCAATGCATTATTTG
Organism: Garra rufa; assembly: GCF_049309525.1. Classification (NCBI taxonomy): domain Eukaryota; kingdom Metazoa; phylum Chordata; class Actinopteri; order Cypriniformes; family Cyprinidae; genus Garra; species Garra rufa. The sequence goes on along the minus strand of NC_133362.1, from coordinate 5,503,706 downwards.
CATTTATAAACAATAAACTGGTGTACGGTGACATCTTTTAGAGACATTTTACACTGTACTCACCTGTAGTGTCTTGCAATGTGGATTTGTCAGCACACAGACACATTTGCATCCTGTTGTAATGTTTTATTGTTCATAAATGAACGTTTCAGTGTAACAATTTTGGCTTCCAGCTAAGATAAAAGCGGTGAAAAGGATGTGCGTGCTTTGCGACTTCAAGAACTCGCAGCGATAAAGCAACAAAGACATTTAATAAGAGGAAGAACAGGTAAAGCTGCCCTGGCGATTCTCAAACCCTGTGTTTATTTGACATCTGGTGGTGGATCTACAAAGCCGGTGTGTGAAGGAGACCAATAACAGAGCAGGCTTATAAAGGACAAGTAAACATGATTAGTGTCTCGTATTGACGTGTGGGGGAAAATGTCAAGAAAACAAGAAGAGAAATCTCCAACCCGTCAGTCGAGTGTCTCACTGTGAACATGCACAACGTGGACGTGGATGTGGTGTCAGTGTTCGGTCCAGGCGCAGCCACAGGGATCGCCGCAGTTTCTCTTTCTGTCCCAGAGCGAGCGCAGCTCCTGAGCCGAGTGTTGCGGCGATGACAGCATGTCCACGTAACACTCCTTCTCACACAGCCAGCCTGAATCCTGATCAACACACGTTACATTACAACTGGGGTCAAAAGTTTACATCCCCCTTTCAGAATCGGCAAAATGTTAATTATTTTAGCAAAATAAGAGGGATCATACAAAATGCATGGTATTTTTTATTTAGTACTGACCTGAAGAAGATATTGCACATAGATGAAGTTGACGTATAGTCCACAAGAGAAAATAACAGCTGAATAGATAAAAATGTTTGAATCTTAATACTGTGTTGTTATCTGAATGATCCACAGCTGTGTTTTTTTATTTAGTGATAGCTGTTCATGAACTCATGTCCTGAACAGTTAATCTGCCCGCTGTTTTTCAGAAAAATCCATCTTGTGTTTTTTAATAATAATTAGGGCCGGGACTTTAACGCGTTAATTTAGATTAATTAATTACACAAAAATAACGCGTTAAAATTTTTTAACGCATTTTAATCGCACTAAGTTTTGCACCGCGGAACGTTTCTCACTGGATGAGATTAGGCGGACCGATTATACTGGAGCACAAACTAGCGTGGTTCAGACAAGCCAAAGACGTCCGTCCTAAATAGTAATGTATGTCCCAAATCGTAGTATGTTTAAAAAGTATTCCAAAGATTCCCGGATGGTCTACTACTTAACGATCAATGCACACTTTTAACTGCTAATATTGCCCGCAACACACTGCGCCGTGAACTAGGATTCGATTAGAACTACAAACACGCATAAAAAGTGTTAAAAAACTACAAACATGGAGGATATACGCGACCAACGGACAGGTAGAGAAAGGGGTTTGAGTGATAAATAATCAGTGTGTAACCTGATAAAAACTATTTTTTAAATGTTATCCGCATTATATTCCATGTGCAGCAACTTTTATAATGATAGGTTTGGTCATTAACGTTTAAATGCATAATTAAGCAAACACAAGAGCAGAGTTCTCGGAATGAAAGACTCGTTAAAGAACGTGCCTCTTGCTACATTTAATGGCAATATTGTACTGGTCTGGTGGACTTGGTTGAACAAAAATAAGCAATATTTTGTTGCTTAAGCTTATGTATTGAGTCATTATTCAATGGTATACTAAAAATCCATGTAAAATTCTTAATTCTCACTGTTCTCAGGTCAAATATTTACATGCGATTAAAATGCGATTAATTTCGATTAATTAATTACAAAGCCTCTAATTAATTAGATTAAATTTTTTAATCGAGTCCCGGCCCTAAACTTTGCACTGGAGCCTCTGGAACTTCAAAACATTTAGATATGGTCTTATAGCACTTTCCTGACTTGTGAGCAGCCACAATGCGCAGCCGCAGGTCCTCAGTGAGCTCCTTTGTCTAGCCATGACTGTTTTTCTGTTGAGTTGATTAAAACAGCTGTTCCCAATGAATCAGGCTAATTAGGATGCTTTAGAACAGCTTGGACTATTTGGAATGGTATAGAACTTTGGATTTTCCCATAGACTGTGACAGTTTGCAAAGGGTATGAATAATTTTGGACATGCCACTTTTTGTTCAAATGTAAATAAAAGCTGAGAAATATATTTTTTTTTTCCACAATGATGCCTCTTGTACAGTGTACAGAGTGAAAAAATTCTTACTGACAAATTGGGAAAAACCTAGGATAGTGACAAATTTAAAAAGAAATGTAGAATTAGAACTAATTATTATTTGGGGTGAAAGTAGTTCATCTTTTAATGTCATAAATTGATTTTTGTTGTAAATATGACTGACAAGATTGTTACACTGGATGACATTTTAGTGGGTGTCTTCTGTAAATTAGGGAAAATGTATAATATTTATTTTGGCTGTGAAAACAAAAACAAAAATGCGACTAAATTAAACAGAAAACCTTTTATTTATTTTATTTATTTATTTAAAAAAAAAAAAAAAAAAAAACAGGGTGATAAAAAAAAATTCTAAATCCCAAATTCCTACTAAAATGTCAACAAAATCAAACAAGAATTTTGAACCTGGTTTTCAGGGTTATTTTCGTGAATGAAAACGACTGATCAGAAATTTTTTTGAAATAAAATAAAACCACCGTTTTATTATCTTTTGGGAGAGGCCTGTGACATTTCCGGTCAAAGAAAACTTGCTGGGTGAATAAAAGTAACTTTAAGTCAGAATTTGCCAGGGGTATGAATACTGTTGGGTTTGACTGTATATATATATATATATATATATATATATATATATATATATATATATATATATATAATAAAATGTTGCATCCATGTGATCCAAAGTAAAGCAAAAACAGTACAATTTTGAAATATTTTGACTTAAAATATGTGTTTAGTATTTTCATATATTTTAAAATGTAATTTTTTTTCTGTGATTTCAAAGCTGAAATTTTAGCATCATTACTTCAGTCACATGATCTTTTAGAAATTATTCTAATATTGTTGCTGCTTAAATTTTTTTTTTTTTTTATTATTATGTTAAAAACAGCTGAGTAGATTTGTTCAGGCTTCTTTGATGAACAGAAAGTTCAGAAGTTCAGCATTTATCTGAAATAGAAATCCTTTGTAACATTATAAATGTATTTATCATCACCTTTTGATCAATTTAAAGTATGAATGGTTTAGTGTATAATGTTACAAAAGCTTTTCATTTCATATAAATGCTGGTCTTTGGATCTTTCTATTCATCAAAGAATACTAAAAAATGTACTCAAATGTTTTAAATGCTGATGATAATAATAACAATAATCAGAAATGTTTCTTGAGCAGCAAATCAGCATATTTGAATGATTTCTGAAGGATCATGTGACGCTGAAGACTGGAGTAAAGATGCTGAAAACCCAGCTTTGATCACAGAAATAAATTACATTTAAAAAAAATATTCAAATTTTACTGAGCAGAAGAAACGTAAAAAAAAAACATTAAAAAACCTTACTGTTCAAAAAAATAAAATAATCAGCAATCAAAACAACAGTCGGTTGCAACTAAAAAAAAAAAAGTATTATATTTTTCACCTGATATTTGCGAGGTCCAACGGCAGCCATCCAGATGCCCATGCTCACATCCTCACCCTGTAAAATAGCATTTATATCCTGAAAAACATCATAAAGCTACTGTATACATCATCAGCAGATGAGCCATTTAGCCGCATTTCTCTTGGTTCAGTGACAAATAGATTAGAGACTCAACGTCCAGAACAAATGTGTGATATTTAGAGCGAATGAAATCGTTACTGCCGTATCTGCAAGCATTGATCTCATCTTCACTAAACTCAGACATGGAGAACAAAAGACGCCATCAAATCAATGCTCTGCTAGGAAAAGAAATCATCACTTATCAATGAGCTGCTGATGGTGGCACGCATAGATTTCAGTTCATTGAAGTTTTGTATTATCATACAGCTGCATGCTGGGTAATTTCAACAGGCAATCACATCATATTTTTAACTGTAAGTGACATGAGGATTACGGAGATAAAAAAAAAAAAAAAAAAAAAAAGAGTACGGGACGGGACCTGGTAAGCTTTGAGATGTTGAGAATTGCTGGCTAGCCACTCCACCAGATCCCTAGACACCACATATCCAGATCCACAGGCGAACGCTGGATAAGCTGGACTCGCGTACTCCAGCTCCTGCCATTTACCAACACGATCCACGGCCCAATTCTGCCTGAAACTGATAAATATTCACAATAAGACAATAAGATCAAATATCCTATCAAGTTCTAGCGATATGCTGATAAACAAATGCAAATGATTCTTTTAGCAGAAAAAGGTTGTCACCAAAAAATTTTAAATATATCAAATAAGTTATAGAACTATAAAAATGATATATATAAAACTGCAAAATAAAATCTTTAAAAAATTGAATTTTAGATAAAAGGCATATTA
>NC_133362.1:5476722-5494222 GCF_049309525.1 Garra rufa | reverse complement strand
GATTCTTTATTTCATTAAAAACTGCATACATAATATGCCTTATTTAGATTTTTGCTGTTTTATTTCATGCATTAAACATGTGCACTGTCGCTTCAGCTTGAGTTTGAGATCAGTGCAATTTTTAATGCTGTTTAAAGATTTTTCCGCTCATCAAGGCTGCATTTATTTGATTAAAATTACAGAAAAAAACTGTAATATTATTGCAATTTAAAATAGTGATTTTTCTATTTCATTATACTTTTAAATGTAATTTATTCCTGTGATGCAATGCTGAATTTTCAGCATCATTACTCCAGTATTCAGTGTCACATGATCCTTCAAAAATCATTTTAATATGCTGATTTATTATCAATGTTAGAAACAGTTGTGCCACTTAATATTTGTTTTTAAAACCTGTGATACTTTATTCAGGATTCTTTGATAAATAAAATGTGAACAGCATTCATTTAAAATACAAATCTTTTGTGACAATATACACTAACTTCCAAAGTTTAGGGTCAGTAATTTTTTTTCGTTCTTTCTTTGTTTGAAAGAAAAAATACTTTTATTCAGCAAGGATATGTTGAATTGATAAAAAGTGATAGCAAAGATTTATAATGTTAGAAAAGATTTATATTTTGAATAAATTCTGTTCTTTTTAACCTTTTGTTCATCAAGGAATCCTGAAAAAAAAGAATTGCAGGACTAAAAAAAATAATAAGCAGAACCGTTTTCAACATTGATAATAAAAGTAATAAATCAGTGTATTAGAATGATTTCTGAAGGATCATATGACACTGAAGACTTGAGTGACGGCTGATGAAAATTCAGCTTTGCATCACAGAAATAAATTATATTTTTAAGTATATTAAAATAAAAAAAAACAGTTATTTTGAATTGCAATAATATTTCATAATATTACTTTTTTCTGTATTTTTGATCAAATAAATGTTACTTTGATGAGCATAAGAGACTTTTTTTTAGAAATATTAAAAATTACTGAGCAGCAGTGTATATCTATTTGGCTACACTGACTGTTTTGTTAAAATAGTGGTTCCTCTAATTAAAAAGAAGTCACTTTTTAAAACATTTCAAAGCAAATAAATATTAAGATATATTGAATATCGTCAAAAGGCTGAAGCACAGAGATATAATATATTTTAACTAGCAAAAGAGATTAAAAACACTACTGTCTGGGGTCAGCAAGATTTTTTTCCTCAAGGATGCATTAAATTGATCAAAAGTGACAGTAAAGACATTTATAAAGTTACAAAAGATTTCCATTTCAAATACATGCTGTTCTTTCTATTCATAAAAGAATCCTGAAAAATAAAATGTATCACAGTTTCTGCAAAAATATTGGGCAGCACAACTGTTTTCAACATTGATAATAATCACAAATGTTTCTTGAGCAGCAAATCAGCATATTAGAATGATTTCTGAAGGATCATGTGACACTTAAGCCTGGAGCAATGATGCTGAAAATTCAGCTTTGATTACAGGAATAAATTACATTTTAACATATATTCAAATAGAAAATAGCTATTTTAAATTGTAAAATTATTTCACATTTTTTAACTGTGTTTTTGATCAAATAAATGCAGACCCGATGAGCAGAAAAGGCTATTGATTCATTTCTATTTCATCATGTTGTTATAACACTGCCAGTGGCTAATATGAGGGAGATGGGAGACATCACAATGCTGAAATAGATCTATTTATTGATCATCAAAACACAAGGCCTAAGCACGCAGAACATAAACACTACATAATTCATCTCATCATACCATAAACTGAAAAAGTGAATCCTCCAGCCAAGCCTGGGAAGCCCAAAGCGCTCCTGTGAGGCAATGTTCCCTCTTCGATCTAAAGAAAAAATAGAAAATAATCATTAAAGATACTGATGAGAAAAGTAAGCTTAAAATTTAAAATGTTATGTTTAAAAAATAGTGATGTTTGCTAAATCAAGCACCAGTATTGTTCATACTTTGGGTTAGAAATGTATTCAAAATACTAAACTTTGCGATTGAAGCCAAAATATCACAGAGCAATAGTTCACCCAAAAATGAATCGTCATCCTCAGGGCATCCAAGATGTAGATGATTTCCTTCATCAGATTTGGAGAAATATAGCATTCAGTCACTTGCTCACCAGTGGATCCTCTGCAGTGAATGGGTGCCGTCAGAATGAGAGTCCAAATTATCTGATAAAAACATCACAATAATCCACAAGTAATCCACACCACTCCAGTCCATCAGTTAACATCTTGTGAAGACAAAAGCTGTGTGTTTCTAAGAAACAAATCCATCATTAAGACATTTTTAACTTCAAACCATTGCTTCTGGCTGAAAAGTCCATAATCCATAATAACCTTTCCTCTTGTGAAAAAGTCCATCTTCCATTGTCTCTCTCATCAGAATCCAGCAACATATTTGTTTAGAGCTGTTTCGGCATGTAAACAGTGCTTGATCTGTGCAGATTTTTCTTTTTCACAGAAGAAAGCATTATAATGGACTCATAGTTCAGTGGATTTTTTTTTTTTTTTTTTAAACATGCAGCTTTTGTCTTCTCAAGATGTTAACTGATGGACTGGAGTGGTGTGGATTATTGTGATGTTTTTATCAGCTGTTTGGACTCTCATTCTGACGGCACCCATTCACTGCAGAGGATCCACTGGTGAGCAAGTGATGCAATGACACATTTCTACAAATCTGAGGAAGAAACAAACTCATCTACATCTTGGATGGCCTGAGGATGAGCACTTTTTCAACAGATATTCATTTTTAGGTGAACTATTCCTTTAAGAAACCCTCCAGAAGATCTTCAGCATCACATTATTGCACATTCAAGCAACTTTCTGCTATAATACAATCAAACGAAAAGATGTTTCTCTCACAGATCCAAACTTGAGAACCCCTCCGCCATTATTCAGATGGACTGCAGACGTGTTGACAGACATCAGGCCTATTGAATCCTGAGCCTCCCACAGAAGAGTTCCTTCAAAACCCTGCAAATGAAGAGGAGTTCACAAACAATCACGTCCTCCAGAGTGAGTGGAATCATCAGCAGTAATGCATAATCAGTGTTCAACCACATTAAAGGAGAAGTTCAGCTCCAGAACAGAAATGTACAGATAATGTACTCATCACCCCTTTTGTCATCCAAGATCTTTCAGGATTTCTCTCCATATAATGGACTTCAATGGTGCCCCTGAGTTTGAACTTCCAAAATGCAGTTTAAAGGTAGCTTCAAACGATCCCAGCCGAGGAAGAAGGGTCTTATCCAGTGAAATTAATGCTCTTATCTAGTTATTTTCTTTTGAAAACATTACAATTTATATACTTTTTAACCTCAAATGCTCAGCTTGTCCAGCTCTGTGTGAACTCTCTCATTTTCTTCTCCATCTTCAAAATCATCCTACATCTCTGTTACCTTTTTTTTTTTTTGGGAAGGGTGTTTGACCTTCTTTGCGTTCACTTTGTAAACACTGGGTCGGATATTTCTGCTGCGATGTAGGATGATTTTACAGTTGCAATCAAAATTATTCAACCCCCCCCAGAGACTGCAGTGTTTTACAAATGATTTTTGCTCTTTATGAAGATCCAGGACTAAATTGCATCTACAACAGTTTTCTGGCATATTAAAAGTGATAATGTCAATATATAATGTAATGTTTTTGAGTTACAGGATTATTTAATAACACAGCTATTTCAGAATTATTCAACCTCTATTCAACATTGCTGTTTAAGACAGTTATTTTTAATGTCAGGAACAAAATTGTCTTAAACCTTTACAAGCTTATTAAAAATGGAATTAGCTTGGGGTGTTACACATAGTATACTTTTAGCCCATGCATGTGCTGAAGGTGAGTAGCAAATATGTGACCCTGGACTACAAAACCAGTCTTAAGTCGCTGGGGTATGTTTGTAGCAATAGCCAAAAATACATTGCATGGGTCAAAATTATTGATTTTTCTTTTATGCCAAAAATCATTAGGAAATTAAGTAAAGATCATGTTCCATGAAGATTTTTTGTAAAATTCCTACTGTAAATGTATCAAAATGTAATTTTTGATTAGTAATATGCATTGTTAAGAACTTAATTTTGGACAACTTTAAAGGTGATTTTCTCAGGATTTTGATTTTTTTGCATCCTCAGATTCCAGATATTCAAACAGATGTATCTCAGCCAAATATCGTCCAATCCTAACAAACCATACATCAATAGAAAGCTTATTTACTGAGCTTTTATATTATATATACATCTCAGTTTTGTAAAATTTAACCTTATGACTGGTTTTGTGGTCCAGGGTCACATATGGTAAAGTCAACAAAGCTTACACAATATCAATAGAGAAGAAATAGTTTGCTATATTAGAAAGTCTAAAACTACATGAAGATTTCTAAGACATTACAAGTTCCTAGAGACACAGCTGGCAGCCGAACCAGAAAACCTTTGAGGCTGTTGAACAAAAAAGCACAATATCATAAAATGTTTGATCAGATCAACTGAGAAAAACTACTTGCAATGTACAGCTAAAGACTTGCAAGATGACCCGACGAAAGGAGGAAAACATTTCAATGCTGTGAATAAGATAAACACTAGACAAGTATGGTCTTCATGTTGAGGAATCTTTCTGAATACCATTCTTGACCAAGAAGAACAAAAAGGCTGCCTTGAACATGCTAAAATTCATTTGGATAGACCTGTGGTGTTCTGGAAGAATGTTTTATGGAGTGATGTGTCCAAACTGGAACTTTTTTGGACGTATGGATCAGAGGTACGTCTGGTGCAAAAATGGCAAAACTTATAAGCCGAAGAACACCATCTCCATCATCAAACATGGAGGTGGACCAGTCCTGTTATGGCGTTGTTTTACTGTAGCAGGAAGTGGAAAACACGACCATACAAAGGATATTGTGGATTTATTAAAGTATCAGAACATTTTGGCAAACATTGTGATGCCTTTTGTGCAAAGTCTTAAGCTAATAAGCAATGGATTTCCTGCAGGACAATCATCCCAAAGTATACGTTCAAATCTACTTACGCTTGGTTCAGGGATCAGTCATAGAATGTTTTTAAGTGGCCTGTTCAGTTTCCAGATTTAATTCTCATTGAAAATACATGGTTGAATTTGAAGCAAGCAGTGGCAAAGTAAAAACCAAAGATTATCAGTGATCTGAAAGCTTTTTCAGGGGAGGAATGGCCCAGGATTGCAGCAGAAAGGTGACTTTCAATCAGTGTTTATCGGTGGTTTTAAAGAATAAAAGATTCTACACCAAATTTACTTTCAGGGGTTGAATAATTTTGAACATGAATGTTTAGAGCCAATTTGATTTTTTGTCATTATTCATCAACTTACGCTCTCAGAATTACTCAAATGTGTATTAATACATTTTCTTTAATAGTTTACTGATGCCTTTGTTGAATTGTTTTCACAAAATGTTGTTCTCTGCAGCAAAATGTCTTTGCAGGTCAAGGGGGTTGAATAATTTTGATTGCAACTGTAAGTTGGAGGAGAAAATGAGATGGGTGGTTTCGGAATACACAAAGTTCACGCAGAGCTAGACAAGATGAGCATTTGAGCAATTTTTTTTAGAAAATAACCGATTGTTTCACTAGATAAGACCCTTCTTCCTCAACTGGGATCGTTTAGAGTCCTTTGAAACTGCATTTAAACTGCATTTTGTAAGTTCAAACTAGTGGGGACCATAGAAGTCCACTATATGGGGAGAAATCCTGAAATGTTTCTCAAAAAACTATTTCTTTATGACTGAAGAAAGTAAGACATGAACATCTTGGATGACAAGGGGGTGAGAACATTATCTGTAAATTTTTGTTCAGGAAGTGAACTACTCGTTTAACGATGTTTAAACAGAAGTTAGTCATTAGTGTAGGTGGTTTCCTACAAATGCTCTTTTCTCATCATGTCACCTTGGGAAGAATGAACTGCTCCACGGGTTTGTAAAACATCCCACCCACACGTGTGCCTGGACTCAGCATGCTGAAGCGAGCGGTGACCACCGGCTCCTGCAAACACAAACACACACATACAGACTACATTTGCACAGCTGCAGAAGGTGATGTTCTCAGAATAAACTGCAACACGCACAAGTCAATATGTGATTTCTGCATCCTCACCGGGCCTTCAGACGCCACATCTCACGCCACATCTCACATCTCAAGAAATATAATTTCCATCACAGCACACATTATCTGTTTCTTGTGAAATTCTGTGGCAGTAATTATGTTTTTAGAGTAAAATTGGTCTTGTGTACATTCTAAATGCACATAAATAATATTCTTATACTTTTACACACACTGCCAGTCAAAAGTTTTTGGACAGTAGGATTTTTCATGTTTTTAAAGAAGTCTCTTCTGCTCTCCAAGCCTGCATTTAGAAATCAGAATATTAGAATGATTTCTGAATCACTTAGTTTTAGTAAAAAGAAACAAAAATAGCCAAAAATACACTGTATTGGTTAAAATTATAAATTTTATTAAGTATAGGATATTAAGTAAAGATCATGTTCCATGAAGATATCTAGCATTATTAATATGCATTATTGCATGATATGCATTGCTAAAAACTTAAAAATTTTTAAGAACTTTAACTCGTAATCTTACAATTTTTTTTAATGTGCCACTAAAACACTCTCGTATTTATATAAAAAGAGTACCTAAAAAAAAAAAAAAAACTTTTTTTGTAATTTTTCTGAACCAGCAAAAATAATTTTCCATTAAATTTTTAAATAAATTATTTGATATTTTTTATTTAACTTATTTAATTCTAAAATACTTTTTTAATTTCCATAAAAACATTTTGATTAGTAATATGCATCACTAAGAACTTCATTTGGACAACTTAATATTGTAATAATTCAACTTAATATTAAAACTTTAATCTCGTAATCTTAGATTTTTTTTTAATGTGGCATTAAAATGCTGTTGTATTTATATAAAAGAGTACTTAAAAATACTTTTTTGTAATTTTTTTTTCTGAACCAGCAAAAAGAATTTATCCATTTTTTATTATTATTAAATATTAGATTTTTTTTATTTCATTTAATTTATTAAAATTTTATTCAATTCAATTAGAATTTTTAAATTTCCATAAAAAAATCCTTAATTTTTGATTAGTAATATGCATCGCTAAGAATTGAATTTGGACAACTTTAAAGGCGATTTTCTTAATATTTAGATTTTTTTGCACCCTCAGATTCCAGATTTTCAAACAGTTGTATCTCGACCAAGTATTGCATGAATCTCAATTTTAAAAAAAATTGACCCTTTTGACTGATTTTGTGGTCCAGGGTCACATATAAACAGTATAATTATGTCAAAAATAATACTAAGCAAATGCTTCCAGTTACAGAAGTTGTATTTATAATTCCTTAAGTTCATAGGTTTAATTACTAATACCAACTACAAACACTGTCCTTTTCATAAAACCAATGGCTTTAAAGCTGGAAATGTATCAATACCATTCTGTTCTAATGCTATAACAAAATAACTCAACAAAACAAGCACAAATACATCACCTTGTGCATTTTGCAATGGAGCAACCTATGCAGCATTACAGGTTATTGGTAAAATGCAATCATAATATGACTATATTTGATTTCTGTCCACGTTTTAAAGCCTCCTGATCCATATCTCCGCATCAGGCACTCGTGCCGCCCGACAAAGTGTGTAAATGTATTAAAGCGTGACATTAGGCGATGTGTGATTGCATCACACGGCTCCGTCGACCTCTGCGCTCATCCAATCCAAGATCAGAGAGACTCCACAATCAAAGACTTTATTGAATTTGTTCTCACCGCATTTATCTCTACAGCTCGTCGGAACCAGCGATACGTCTTTTGACTGGTGTTGCACACTACCGTCTCCATCCCCGTCTCTCCAGTACATTTATCAAATAAATGAGTAATGTCTAGCGGGATGAAAACTCACCTTAAAAAGCCAACAGGATATTTTGGGTTACTCTTGTGGCAAGAACAAATTGAACGACTTTACAAAGTGCAATCGCAGTTTCTAAAAGAGTGTAATGGAGGACGACTGTTCTATGCATATTTTACGGCGTCAAATGGGTCGAGATCTGAAAATGGGTCACGGGTCTGATTTGATCAGGGCAAGGAAGTCAATTTATAAACTTTTAATGGGAGGAAATCATGGATAGGTTGTGTGACGCCCTTGTCCTCAAAAACCATGGTTTATTATATTAATTTCTTAATATTATTTAGTAATTATTTAAATATTTTTTTCTTTATATTTGGTGTAGTTTAGTAGCAGGAAAATATTCTACATTCTTTAGAAAAAAAATATTTTATTTTATTATAACTTATTATTATTATTGCTATTATTTAACAAAAATGTTAATAATAATAATAATAGATATTTTTCAATTATTTTTTACTATTTTTTCAATATTTAAAATTCAATGAATTTATTTATACATTTTCTAATAACAGAAATAATAAAAAATAATAATAAACACCACCACCACCACCACCAATAATAATAATAATAATAATAATAATAATAATAATAATAATAATAATAATAATAATAATAATAATTCTATTATTAAACAATCATTTAATTTAAAAGAAAATGTCATAATAATAATAATGGTTGTAATATTGTTATTATTATTATTATTATTAATAACTTAAGCTAAAAATTACCAATAATAACAATAGTTATAATAATAATAGATATTATTATACAATTTAACAATTTAAATTTGACAATTAAATTTATTTTCTAATAATAGTAATGATGATAACAACAATAATAAAAATAATAATAATTTATTATTAATTAATTATTATTATTATTATTATTATTGATAATTTGGATTATATCTCATTACTATTATTAATATGATTATTATGCAATTATTTATATAAAATATAAATTATTATTATTATTATTATTATTATTAATAGTTTTATTATTCAATTATATTTGAATTTCAATAACTTTTCTAATAATAGTAATGATAATAGTGATCAACAATATTATTATTAATTGAACTATTAACTTTTAATTAAAAATAATTATTAATAATTTGGATTATACTTTATTATTATTATTATTAAACAAATAACTATTAATTATAATAATATTTATATTATTATTATTACAAAACAATAATTTAAATAAAATACAATTTATTATTATTATTATTAATAATGGTAATAATACTACCAATAAAGTTATTATTATTATTCAACTATATTTTAATTTCAATTATTTTTCCAATAATACTAATGATAATGATCAACAATATTTTTATTATTATTATTATTATTATTATTTTAAACTACTAACTTATAATTAATAATAATTATTAACAATCTGGATTATATTGAATTATTATTAAACAACTATGCACTATTAATTATTAATAATTATGATTACATTTCATTATTATTATTACTACACAATAATTTAAATAACATAACTTATTAATAATAATAATTTTCATAATAATAATAATAACAACAACAATAACAATAGTTGTTATTATTAAATTATATTTTATTTAAAAAAAATTATAGTAGTAATTATAATAATAATCAACAATAAAAATATTATTGTATATATATTTAATAGATAATTTAATAATAATAACAATTTGTTATTATACAGGACCGTATTTCATTATTATTACTATTATTACTATTATTATTATTATTATTATTATTATTATTATTATTATTATTAATAGTAATAATACTACCAATAAAGTTATTATTATTATTCTACTATATTTTAATTTCAATTATTTTTTCTAATAATACTAATGATAATGATCAACAATATTTTTATTATTATTATTATTATTATTATTATTTTAAACTACTAATAATTAATAATAATTATTAACAATCTGGATTATATTGAATTATTATTAAACAACTATGAACTATTAATTATTAATAATTATGATTACATATTATTATTATTACTACACAATAATTGAAATAACATAACTTATTAATAATAATAATTTTCATAATAATAATAATAATAACAATAGTTATTATTATTAAATTATATTTTATTTTAAAAAAATCTAATAGTAGTAATTATAATAATAATCAACAATAAAAATTATTATAAAATCAATAAAATTATTATTATTATTATGTAATGATTTAAATAAAATAGAATTTAGTAGTAGTAGTAATAATAATAATTATTATTATTATTTTTATTATTATTATTATTTATGCCTTCTCCCTCGAAAACCATGAACTAAACTTTTGCTTTGTTTGTGTGCTTGTACTATAATTACAAAAGCTCTGATAGAGTGATGTTGAGTCTGACGCAAAATCTTTGAAATAAAACCAGTTGAGAAGCAGTGATTTACAGACTTTATCATCTAATGGCTAATGTTGAGGTGACAATGCCAGACTCCAGACTGTGTTTGTACCTCTTGGTCCACCTGGAAGAGGCGAACGGTGACGTTACCCTTGAAGTCGTCTCGTGGTCCGTTGGGAAAGACGCCCAGCTGGGTGATGACCACAGAGTGAAGGACCTTAAAGTCCAGACTGACAGCAGAGACATCGGACGGCAGCAGTGCAGACGTGTCAGGAACGCTCAATATGGCCATTTCCTGCCCAGCAGCTGAAACCAGAAGCAAGCATTCAGGACATTTAAAACTTCAGCTTAAATGCCTGAAATTAGTTTAGAAGGCAAATATAAATTCATTAAATAAATAAACAAATAAATAATAAAAACAGTGGTTTTATTTTATCAGTAATTGTTATGTTTTATTATATTATTAGAAATATTATTAGTAAATAATGATTTAAAATAAATCAAAATTTTAAATTATGATAAACAGTGGATTTATTTTATCATTAATTGTTATATTTTAATTTATTATTTTTTAATATTATTATTAAATAATGATTTTAAAATAATACAAATTTTAAAAAATAATAATATTTTTTTTATTATTATTCCGTATTATTGTAATTTAAATAATTTCTCCAACAATATTAATAGTTATAATTACTATTTTTGTTAATTTATATTTTACATAATAAATATAATATATTTTATATAATAAATTATTATTATTATTATTATTATTATTAATGTAAATAATGGTGCAAACGAGAAACAACTTAATTACCTAATTTAATAATTACATTAAATAATTATTATTATATATATATTATATAATTTTAAATATTATATATATTTTTATTATAATATTTGAATTATTAATAATAATAATAATACAAGTAAAATAATAATAAAAAACATTCTCAAAATTCTCTCTGCCACCAATAATAATAATAATAATAATAATTATTATTATTATTATTATTATTATTATTATTATTATTATTATTATTATTATTATTATTATATAGTGGTTTTATTTTATGATTGTTTATATTTTTGCTCAATTATTTGTAATATTATTATTATTAAACAATTATTTAAATAAAAAATAACAATTATTTATATTATATAAATTTTAACTATTAATTATAATAATAAATATTATTATAAAAATAATGCAAAAGGAAAGCAATTTAATAATAATAAACAGTTTAATTATAATAACTACAATTGTTGTTATTACTAATACAATTAAAATAAAATATAAATTAATAATAATTATTATTATTATATTAGTATTATAATATTATAGTATTATTATTCAGTATTATGGTCATTTAAATAATTTCCCTAACAATAATAATAGTTATAATTACTATTTTTGTTCATTAATATCTTATGTATATATACCATTTTTCTATTTTATATAATAAATTATTATTATTTGTCTTCTTAATATGTTAAATAATGATGCAAACAAAAAACAACTTAATTACATAATTTAATATTTACAATAATTATATTATATTTTTATTTTATATACTGCTCATTATTGTATTTGTTACATATTATAATATTGCATTATTTTCATATTAATATTTTATTTCATATTATATTTATATTTAATTATATTTATTGCATAATTTGTTTTAATAATAATAATACTCCTACTAATAATAAAAGGAAATAAAAAATAGAATTATTATTATTATTATTATTAACAACAACTGTGGTTTTATTGTATGATGGTTTATATTTTTAGTCTATTATTTGCAATATTATTATTAAACACTTATTTATATAAAATAATAATATTATAAAAAGGATGCAAAAGAAAAAATATATAATAAACAACTTAATTATAATAATTATTGTTGTTGTTACTAATACAGTTAAAATCAGATCAAATATAAATTAATAGTAATAATAATAGGTGCTTTTAGTGTTTTTTGTCATATTATTTAGCTTTTTTTTTCTTCAAATTTTTAATAGTGATGGAAAAGCATCATGTCCATATTTGATGGTGAATGAGAGAGTAGAGCTGTGATCTACACAAATAATGTTTTATTTGCCTTTGATTAATGCAAAGACACATGAATTGTGGTCACGTGACCAAACAGTGGTTAAATAAACAAATCAAATTAAATTAAAGATAAAGGCAGATGAGGCGTTTTCACACGCGGCTGCACAATAATCCAAACATCAGCACTTTAAGAGACTCGTCTGCTCTGAACTACTGGCTCTCTTAATTAGAAAGCAGCCATTTATTACCCAGGAGATCAATTGAAGGAACAGAGTCGTTAATAGAGAAACGGGCCGCTCGTTCCCAGCAGCAGACTCACCGCTTCCCTCGTCCTTGAGACAAAAGCCAATTAAAGGCGGCGCAGACGAGAGCCAGCAGCGCGCAGATGTGTGCTGAACAGCCATCAGGAAAAGCTTTTAGAGCCACACAGGATATTCTCTCGCTGCAAAAGGCCTCATTAGCATATCGCTTCACCAATCACCACTATGAAAGTCCAAAGGAATCCTTCTGAAAGCATCTTCAAAACACTGAAAACTGAGCCGTGGCTCGAATTTAAAGTACAAACTGTAATTGTGTTTTAACACACCTGCCAGCTCACTGACTTTTTTCCCTCAGAATTGTGAATTATAAACTTGCAACTGTTATAAAGTCATATAAACTTTACAGTATACTACTAACTATATTTTAAACCAAAACATGTTATTTGAACATTGATTTTCACACTGACCAAAATTTTAAACGCAACACTTTTGACTTTTGACCCATTTTTAAGACTTTTTTTTTACACAAAAGGCCTATTTCTCTCAAATATTGTTAAATAAAATTTCTAAATCTGTGTTAGTGTTAGTTAATTTACATCAAGATTTTTTTTTAATGTTTTTTAAAGTATCCTCTGCTCACCAAGCCTGCATTTCTTTGATCCAAAACACAGCAAAAACTGAATGTTGAAACAAAAATGTTGAAATATTTTTACTAAAGTAAAGTTTTCTATTTGAATATATTTTAAAATGCAATTTAGAATTGTCATTTCAAAGCTGTATAAATATATATATATATATATATATATATATATATATATATACACACACACATATATATATATATATATACACACACACACCCACACATTCATATTCACATGTATTACAGACAAGTACTTACAAGTACCTTCTCATTCAGGTGTGTCCAAACTTTTGGTCTGTACTGTAGATATGAATTCAACTGAAAAAACTTGTGAAAAAATATCTTTCAGGTGGTCAAATAGCAAATAGTGGAGCTCTGCAGCCACCTACTGGTAAAAGGTTTTTTTTTTTTACTTTAAAACTGGATTTTCCAAAAGACGGGCAAAAATCTTACACTACACCATGTGAAATTATCCATGTTATCCCCATGAATTAAAGTTAGAAATGTGGGTCTTTTATAAAGTGAATTTTACATAAAAAAAGCAGTTTTTGTATAAAAACCCATTTAAATAATATTTATTTATTAATTTATATATATTTTTAAAAATATCACTAACCCACTGAAAACTGCACAAATGTAGAGTAAAAACTTCAATAAACAGAAAAATATACAGTACAGACCAAAAGTTTGAACACACCTTTTCATTTGAATGAGAAGGTGTGTCCAAACTTTTGGTCTGTACTATATATATATATATATATATATATATATATATATAAAATGTTTATATTAACATATTAAACATTTAAAAAAAAATATACAACAAAATATCCAAAATTAACTCATTAATTAATTAATTAAAAATATATATATTTATTATGTTTTTGTATTTCTAAAGCTACTTTTTGTAATGTTTATTCAATGCTTTTCACATTTAACACAATAACGACTTTTAAGTTGTATTTTGGTGAATAACAAGAAACCTAAACATTTTAATGTTATTGAAATATTTAAATAAATGTTCAAATAACGTTGCATTTTAGTAGAATGTTGTAAAAATAGTTTTTGTAACCTTTAAGTAACATTCTAATCACAACAAGAAAACTCTAATTCGTAATGTTCTTAGAATATTACAAACAAATGTTTAAATAATGTTACATTTCAGGTGAAAATAAAGCTAGTAGAACATTTTTAGTAAGACATTTTTGCAACCTTTGAAAAATATATTTTTAATCACAATATTCATTCTAATCAAAACAATGCATTCTAAATAAAAAAAAACGCTATAACTCTTTCAAATAGGTAACACTTATTACTATTAACTACGACTTTTCCCTCAACAAATTCCCTCAATTAATATTCTAGTAATATGCATGCTAATAAACAACTAGTTAAGAAATTGTAAAATAAAGAGTTACCATAAATTATGTTCAAACAACTTTCACCAACGTTCACTAAGTGATATAAACATTGAGGACAAAACATAATTAAAATAATGTTTGTGTTCTCATAATGTTGTGAACATTTTTGGTCAGCATTCTTAAAATGTTTTGATAATGTTATTTATACTTCTAAAAAACCTTTCTGTAACCTTTAAATAATATTCTAATCACAACAAGAAAACTAGCTATTTTAAAACCAGATTTTTTACAATGTAATAGTTTTTCTAAAGTTTCTCCATTGCTCATTTTCATTCAAATCTTATATGTGTATTAATGTATTTTCTTGGATAGAAAAGGCCAATACATTTTTGCACGCTTTTAAAGATATATGTGACCCTGGACCACAAAACCAGTCTTAAGTCGCTGGGATATATTTTTAGCAATAGCCAAAAATACATAGTATGGGTCAAAATGATTGATTTTTCTTTTATGCCAAAAATCATTAGGAAATTAAGTAAAGATCATGTTGCATGAAGATTTTTTGTAAAATTCCTACTATAAATATATCAAAATGTAATTTTTGGATTAGTAATATGCATTGTTAAGAACTTAATTTGGACAACTTTAAAGGTGATTTTCTCATTATTTTGATTTTTCTGCACCCTCAGATTCCAGATTTTCAAATAGATGTATCTCAGCCAAATATTGTCCTATCCTAACAAACCATATATCAATAGAAAGCTTATTTATTGAGCTTTCATATGATGTATACATCTCAGTTTTGTAAAATTTAACCTTATGACTGGTTTTGTGGTCCAGGGTCACATATTTAGATTTTCTAAAACATATTCACAAAAATATATATATTTTTTTTATATTTTTAAAATAGCAAAATATAATATAAATATATAATATATAATAATATATATAATGCTTAATAAAAAATATTTATTTCTAAATGCATTTTTTGGTAATGTTTATTCAATGCTTTTCACATTTAACACAATGATGACTTCAAGTTATATTTTGGTGAATACCTTTCTCAGGACATCACTGAATTACTTAAATTCAACATTTTAATCACTTGACAGCCCTAGCTGTTACTTTTTGAATTCTTCAAAAACTCCCGCATTCTACTAAAAAAGTTTGAATTTTTTAGAATCTTGATGATGAAGATGTGTCTAAACTCTGAAAATCCTGCAGAACAGAAGCTGGAAGCACAATGTTATAATAACAGGACGTCCCATTGAAATCTGCTGGAGGCCAAAACATGCTGACTATTTAGAAGAGAGCCCGAGTGCACACTGCGATTTCAGGACACATGCTGCGAGATTCATGTCCGAGCGGGGGGTCTATGAAATGAAAAGGTCTAGTATCGCACGGAGGAAACCAGGCAGAAAAACGCTTTTTATGAAAATAGAAATGGTCTGATGAGAATCATAATGTACAAACTGCAGCAAAGTGGCATTGTATAAGCCTCGCGGAACGGGCTGCTCTGAATTCAGGAACGTATCGGGGCTTGTGGCTTAATCAGAGCGGTGTTTGTGAGATGAAGTCACCTGTCTCAGTCAGGTTCAGCAGCGAGCAGGAATACGGATCCTCACGATCTTCCTCCGGCACTGAACAGCCATGCTCCCCGATGATGAATTTCACCATCACCCTTTCAAATAAAACAACAGACAACATCAATACATCATTCTCCAGATCTAGTCACTTCTGACGGGCTAGCAAGCGTGTAATATCACACAAAGTAATTTAATTGTTCCTGTTGCCGGGCAACATCCCAATCTGCCGCATTAATACAGATGTGCTGTGTCTGTTACAGCAGAGTCTGTTTTACAATATTAATCATAAAAGAGTCTTGTGTTTAGGACTCAAGTTCGTTGTAACGCTGTACGCTGTTATTTAACTGATCAGTGTGTTCATTGGTTTAGACAGAAATCAAATTGTAATTAGTGATTTGTGAAGTATTTTTATTAATCAGATAAGCCTTATGCATATGCGCATTAAAAATAAATATAATTAAAAAAATAATAATTTTTTAGACTGCACCAAAAATATTTTAGCTTTTTTGTCATCACTATTTTCAACTGAGATAGTTATTAAAATAAAATAAAAAACTACAATAATTTTTTTTTTTTTTTTTTTTCAGCAAACAACTGTCATGATGTATAATATATAATGTTATTAGGGTTATGGTTAGATTTTGTCTTATCATATATCCCTAATTGTCACACTGAAAAAAAACTAAACAATTCTTAAAATAATGTTATTTATACTTTTAACAAACTTTTTTGTAACCTTTAAATGTTTCAATCACAATGATTTTTATATATAATAATTATAATAATAATTTTATGTATTGTAGTTTGTTTTCCATTGTAAAATATGTTTGTTGCTGATTATAGATTTTTATTATTTATAATATTTTCAAGTTTTGTTTTTTATCAAACGTGGCATATGTGAATGTATTTTCCTGGATTTAATTATACGAAGGGCAAACATATTTAATTTTTATATTATCTAAAACATATTTTCAAAAATATACAACAAAATAGCCAAAAAATATGTTGGTAGAAAATATATTTACAAAAAATAGATATATTTTTATCAAATATACTGTACACTAACATTTTAATGTTTTTTTTTTAAAGAAGCCTTTCCTGCTTATCCAAGTCAAATCCCATTTAAATAATATTTATTTATTAATTTATATATATTTAATAAAAATATCACTAACCCACTGAAAACTGCACAAATGTAGAGTAAAAACTTCAATAAACAGAAAAATATACAGTACAGACCAAAAGTTTGGACACAACTTCTCATTCATTTGAATGAGAAG
>NC_133362.1:5431814-5476222 GCF_049309525.1 Garra rufa | reverse complement strand
AAAAAAATACATTAGTTCAGGCTCCACCCAGTTTCCGCGCCTGCTCACTGTGGAGTCCATGGCGTATTTAAGCGCGAGCAGCAGGGATGAGTGAGTTTCCTGTCAAACCCAGTCGTGACAGATCAACCGAAGGGTCTCTGGCGAGTCTCAAAAATCGGTTCTTCATCCATATAACGGGATATTACACTGATAAGGAGGATAAGGTGCCGTTTTGGTCGCGTTTCCAATGAGTTGTGAATCGAAGTGGGGTTAAATTGTCGTCTTTGGCTAACTGGCTAAAGCTAGCGAGCTGGCTGTCAGTGCTGAAAAAAATTGAAAGCGGAAGAGTGACGTGCTGGATTACGAAAGCGGAAGTGCTGGAGTGCAGATTTTCGGTCTGAGAGGTGGGTGGGGCAGCTTTGACTTTACTTTGTTCCTTTCCTGTCTGGGTTTTCTTATTATTCACATTTTTATAATTAAATGTGCATTTTATGACAACAGTAACACTAAATATCATCATAAGAGACATGATTGCAATTTATTATTAGTATTATTATTATTATTATTATGGCACAATAATAATGACATTCTTGTAATTTATTTTGTTGATATACATTAACAATAATAGTAGCAGTAATAATAATAAAAAATGATAAAGACTTGTAGAATTATACGTTTTCAATTTAATAATAATAATAATATTATTATTATAAATGTATAATAATAATAGTAATAATTTTACCAGACAGTAGTTATGCTATTGTTACCCGTTATTGTAACTTATTTTATTAAAAATGTACATTTATAAGTAATAGTAATAAAAGTAATGATAGACATGTACATTTATAGTAACTTGCCATTTTAATTTCTTAATTAAATATTGTTATATTATTATTATTATCATTATTATAAGTGAACATTTCCATTTTATATTATTATTGGTATTATTATTATAAATGTTTAATAATAATAATAAATGTATTAAGTAAAACCAGATGGTAGTTGTTATTGTAACTTTAAGTACAAATAGTAGTAATATTAATCATGATAGACATGTACATTATAGTAACATTAATGGACATGCCATTTAATTTTCTAATGAAATATTATTATTATTATTATAATAAATGTACATTAAATACAACATGCTCTTGTAATTTATTTTGTTTTTATAATTGTACATTTACAGTAATAATAATAAAGACTTGTACATTTAAGATTTTCATTTTATATTATTATTAGTATTACAACCCCAAATCAGAAAAAGTTGGGACAGTATGGAAAACACAAATAAAAAAAGAAAGTAGTGATTTCTAAATTTACTTTAACTTGTATTTCATTGCAGACAATACAACAGCACATTATTATTATTTTTTTTTAATAAATACGTATTCCAATTTTGGTTCTTGCAACACATTTCAAAAAAGTTGGAACAGTAAAGCATTTACCACTTTGTAATGTTTCCATTCCTTTTCACAACACTTAAAAGACGTTTAGGGACTGAAGACACCAAGTGATGAAGTGTTTCAGGTGTAATTTTGTTTCATTCTTCCTGCAGACAAGTCTTATTGTCAACATTGAAATTTCCTGGCTTTTTTCATGATAACTGAGGTCTAGGGGCTATGTAACTACCATATGAGTTTCAAAACAGTCAATCCTCAGTAAACTGCAAACTGCCTGCATAAAGTAGCTGTTCCTTTTCACGAGCCGCTGTGATTTCCGTAAAAACGTGACGTCCGATCTACTCAGTCACCGCCTTCAGTCACCAACCACCATCACACCCTCCTTTTGTCAAACCCAGACAACATCGTGTCCATGCCATTGCTGAGCAACAACAACACGAAAACAAGTCAAGAAAATGCTGTTCAGTCGATGGATGTCAGGAAACTACATCATTGCACAGGCTTCCGAACAACGTTAATATAAGAGACCAGAGGCACGTCAACTTCAGCCTCTTTCACTCAGCCGTTCCGGAAAATGCACGGATAATGTGTCGCATGATTTGTTCTGGAATTGTTTAATATGGTTCATTCACAGTTGTTTTCCAGAATCTGTGAGCGCTTTACACACAACCCATAAAGACATGTGACATTTGGATGTGAGATGTAATGCGACGCGTACATTTCACTAAACTTAAACTAACCTGATGAACAATCTGTGCTTCAGCGCTAATAGTGCGGAGCTCCCTGATCTCTGCTTCATTCCACTTTGCACGTATTTTTTCCGTCTTGAAGAGTCGCATGATAACGTGCATCATCTCTACAACACTGCCTTTATGGCATTTGGTTCTGGCTTTTGTTCACACAGCGTTTGTTCCCGTAATTTTCCGGAATCAGCACGCATTGTGAAAGGGGCTTTACTAAAGCAACAGTTATGTAGCTTACTGCATTCGGCGTTTGAAAAAGAAAGAAACATTAATGAGCATTCTGAAATACCCTGTTGAGTACCACCAAGCCACAGCAGGCTTGGCTACAGCATACATGACTGTAGTTACCTGTGATTGGCCTGGCTGTGCCTCACTCAGAAAACAACAGGCCAATCAGAAGAGAGGCTCATGAATATTAATTAGACGGGCCAAAATCGACCTGTTCTTGACAGAGCTCCTAATAAAGGAGCTGTAAAAAATATATTGAGATGGATTTTGGCACTTTATACTGCAAATATATATTCTTAAGGACATCAACAACTAAAATAAACCTCCAGAAATTTGTACAATATGGGACCTTTAAGGTGGGCAACAGTATGGGGTGTTCGCTGTCGCATTTTGCGCTTCAAAATGTGCCACACATTCTCTATTGGAGACTGGATGGGACTGCAGGCAGGCCAGTCAAGTACCACTATCCACAGCCAGGACTTTGTAATGTGTGCAGAATGTGGTTTTGCATTGTCTTGTTGAAATATGTATGGGCGTCCCTGGAAGGCAGCATATTGCGCTTCAAAATCTCGATGTACTTTTCAGCATTAATGGTGCCATCACAGAAGTGCAAGTTACCTTTGCCAAGGGCACTGACACAACCCCATACCATTGCTGGTAACAGTCTGGATGATCCTTTTCCTCTTTGGTCCGGAGCACACGGTGTCCATTTCTCCCAAAAAATACCTGAAATACTGATTCATCTGACCACAGTACACGTTTCCACTGTGTGATGGTCCATCCCAGATGCCTCCGAGCCCAGAGCAGTCCACGGCGCATCTGGACACTGTTAACATAGGGCTTCTTTTTGGCACAGTACAGTTTTAACTGGCATTTGTGGATGTAACTACATATTACGGTACTTGACAAAAGTTTGCCAAAGTAGTCCTGAGATGAATGACGATTCTTGATGCAGTGCGGCCTGAGGGATCAGAGATCACGGATGTTCAGCTTGAGGTTGCGCCCTTGTCCTTTACGCACTGAAATTCCTCCAGATTCCTTGAATTTTTTGATTATGTTATGCACTGTTGAAGGTGAAATATCCAAATGTCTTCCTATCTTTTTTTGAGGAACATAGTTTTTAAACATTTCAATAATTTTCTCACATTTTTTGGCAAACTGGCCTATCTTTGCTCCTAAAGGACTAGACCTTTCTTGGATGCTGCTTTTGTACCAAATCATAATTACAATCACCTGTTGACATGACCTGTTTCAAATCACATCATTATTGAACCAATTTACCAGATTACTAGCCCTAAATGGCTCCTGTCCCAACATTTTTTGGAATGTGTTGCAGGTCCGAATGACAGGAAAGGATGTATATTTACAAATGGAATCAAGTTGACCAGACAAAACATGACATATTTTGTGTTCATAATGTCTGCAATGAAATACAAGTCAAAGTAAATTTGGAAATCACTATTTTCTTTTTTTATTTGTGTTTTCCATACTGTCCCAACATTTTCTGGTTTGGGGTTATATTATAAATGTATAATAATAATAATAATCATTTTAAGTAAAAACAGATAGAAGTTATGTTATTGTTGCCTGTTATTGTTTTTTTTTTAATTAAAAAAAAAGTACATTTAAATAGCAGTAATAATCATGATTCATGATAGACATGTACATTTATAGTAAAGTTAATAGACATTTTATTTTATTAAATATTATTATTATTATAAATGCACATGTAATATTATATGCAGTTGTATTTTTTGTTATTACAATAATAATAATAATAATGACTTGTGCAATTATAAGAAAGATTTTAATTTTATATTATTGCTATTATAATTATAAATATGTAATAATAATAGTAATAATTATTTTATAAAGTAAAACCAGACAGTATGTTATTGTTGCCTGTTATTGTAACTTATTTTGTTGTTAAAAAGTACACTTATTAATAATAGTAATAATAATCATGTAGATTTATAGTAACATTAATAATGACTTCCCTTTTTTAATTTCTAAATTAAATATTATTATAAATGTATATTTAATACAACATGCTATTGTAATTTATTTTGTTGTTTTTATAAATGTACATTTGCAATAACAGTAGTAGTAGTACTAATAATAATAATAATGACTTAATTATGAAAATATTTAAATTTTATATTATTGGTATTATAATTATAAATGTATAATAATAATAATTAAGTAAAACCAGACAATAACGTTATTATAACTTATTTTATTGTTAAAAAGTACACTTATTAATTCATTTATAGTAACAATAATAAAGTCATGCTACTGTAATTAATGCTGTTTTATTATCATAATAGAACATGTGGGGTTATTTTATTTTGCTAGGATTATTATATTAAGTGAAATGATTTGCCAAATAACCATTTACATCACAAAAGCAGGTTTGATGATTATGATCTATTTTTTTTTTCACTTGTTACACCATTACTTTGTAAAGAAGTGTCAGTAGGTTTGTTAATAATACAACAAGACTTTCTCTTGAAAGCACATGGTGTTGCCAATGAAAGCTGTCAGGCTTGAGTGATAGACTGAGAATGAGAAGCCGTTGTTGTATCATGTATGATTTGCCTCAACTGTCTGGTTACGTTTTCATCTCTAGCGTGAGGAAAATCCCATCTGAAAGCCATATGGAGATGCTGATCTTGTGAGCGCAGCATTTCTAGGTTGAAAATAGGGTTTAGGGATGATTTCTGCTGATCTAGACCAGAGACATCCAAGCATTGTCCTCTTTCATCCTAGATCTTTAGTCCTTTGACTATATTGAGAGTGAAACCATCAAAGAAGCTGCCTGCAGAGTGTTTTGTGTCAGCTTTGTCTCTTTTCAATGGTCAGGATCAGGGAGTAAAAACTAGGGCTGCAACTAACGATTATTTTAATAATCGATTAATCTGTCGATTATTTTTTCGATTAATCGATGAATCGGATAAAAAACAAGGGATTTACAACCCTTTATTCAAAAACAGAACTAAAATCTTTAGAAAGTGCACTAACATGTTGCTCCTTGAACTGTTATAATAATAATAATAAAATAAAAATGGACTAACACAAAAAACATACACATGTATGCTTTACATCTGCCAAATATATAGACTAAATAAACTAAAATTACTATCCGTCAAGACAGCGGCTTGCTGTGGTGTACATGCTGCATTTCCCATCAAGAAGCCTCTCAAATTAAATTCCTCAGTGCGCATTAAAAAAGTCATGTGACTTTGCACGCTGGAACGGGATAACTTGACTAACTTTCTGCTACATTCATTCTGCCATGGCGGTGTTTAGTGTCCTGCCATCAGCAGCGACCAGCTGGAAGAGTTCCGCATTCAAATGCACGCAAAACTGGCCTCAAAGCCCCAGCAAAAGTAATTACCATGAATGTGTCAAGGCAAAAATTAAGAAAATATTCGAATTACTTATTAATAAACTAGTATTTTCTGATTCAGTGTTGCAAAGATGAAATTGACGATCCTGCCATCTGCTCATTAATGCCTAATGCATCTTTATGGATTAGCTAATGAAAGAGTTTTGTTTTCGATTTTAATTATTTCGTTTTATAGTAAAATAATAATTTAAAGCTTTCTATAGATATTGTGTTTGTGAGGCAATTACCTGGGTTTCGGTTAATTATTGTGAAGCGCTCCTGTTTAAACCAAAGATATCAAGCGTATTCTGTTTGTTTTCTTTAAGAGCACATTTTGTTGATACTGTTAGTACACACAAACTAAGGTAGACCCTTTACAGTTCTGGCCCGGGTGGTAAATTACTCTTACCTTTATGAGCAAAAAATTCCACATTGCAATGGCGTCTCCATGCCCTGCAAAGCGCGCTTCTCTCCGCACAAACTTTGGACTTATATTGTTTGAATGATTAAACTAATATTGTGATATGTTTAAGTTTTTTATATCAATGGATTTTAATTTAAATCGCGATGAATTAAGCAGGCTTTTGATCTGTCTGCCGCTGTTTGCTAGTATAACTTTAAAAAACAAAAACTTGAATTTAACAAACAAAAAGTGTTCCAAATATATCTCTAAATTAACTTTATAAACTAAAGGAACGAAAATAAATGTAATCACTTTGCTATTAAAACCAGCAGCTGTGTAATGAGGAAGAGAAAGAGAAAAAAAGACAGTCGGACTGGAAATTCAGTCGGCCAAAAATTGATGAGCTGTCGGACATTTTTACAAGGAATGTTTGTTTAATAACCTATATAATATTCTTAGGCTACTTTCTTAATTAAATATATTATTTCTTTGATTTATTTTAGCGTTTTTAGGCTGCTTGTTAGCTGACTGAAGTGTAGGCTATATATAAAAAAACAACGTGCCACCGTCACAGCCCTATTCAAAACTGAGACGATTTCACCTCAGCAGAGCTCCTCTTTCTCCTTACGGTTGTGGTATGTTTTCGACACATTATACAGACAGACAGTGTTACAAAAACTATAGAAGTAGTTTTCTCCATCTCCACTATCCAACGACCCGTACACCAGCTGTTTTGCGATCGAGCATTGGCTGCTGTGAAAGTACGCTAGCCAAAGTAGGCTTAAATATCAAACATGTTTGATATAAATCGGGGCAGCATATATATATAATGTAGAAACGGTGCTTTATGCTCAAATGTTCCAGTTTTGCGCATAAGTTAAATTTGCATTTTTGGATGGAAACACAGCTTATGAGGTGCCGAACTCTGGCATCAGTGCGGGAGAGAGACCGAATGTGTCCACTCCGCTCTGCGCTCAATTTTTTAAAATATATATAATAACAACCAAATGTCTCTGCGTCGCGCGACACAACGAATCGATTATGAAATTCGTTGCCAACGCTTTTAGTAATCGATTTTTATCGATTTTATCGATTCGTTGTTGCAGCCCTAGTAAAAACAACATTTATTTTCTCTGTATAGAAGCTTCGATATTCTAGTATCTTAACTCTATTATTATATGGTTAGTTGCATGTTATGATCTGAGTTTAGCATTATTTCTTCTCTGTCATCCGTGACCATATTAAAACAGATGTGTGACCCAGTTTTGGGCCCTGAACCACCAGTTAAAAACTATACTTGTTTCGGTCCTAGAATAAAAAGATACAAATAAAACCTTTTTGTCTCACAGTTCAAACTTTTTCCCAAAACACAATTTTAACTTTTTATTTTATCTCTGAATTGTGGGGACTGGGAAATCTCTTGCTCATTTTGAGCTTGCATTTCGTAATTCGGAATTTTTCATAATTTGTTAAATATTTATATTTATATACAGTGCCTTGCGAAATTATTCATACCCCTTCATTTTTTTTTTCACATTTTGTTATGCTGCTGCCTTATGTTAAACTACTTTAAATTACTTTTTCCCCACATCAATCTACACTCCCTACTCCATAATGCCAACGCAAAAAAAAAAAAAAAAAAACATTTATGCAAAGTTATTAAAAATAAAAAAACTGAAAAGATCCAGTTGCATAAGTATTCATACCCTTTTCTGGGACACTCGAAATTTAGCTCAGGAGCATTCATATTGCTTCTAGATGTTCCTACACTTGGAGTGGAGTTAAACTGTGGCAAATTCATTTTAATGAGTCTGATTTAGAAAGACACACACACCTCAGAAAAGGTCTAACAGCTGAAAATGCATATCAGAGCAAAAACCAAGTCCTGAGGTCAAGATAACTGCCTGTAGAGCTCAGTGACAGACTTGCGTTAAGGCAATGATCTAGGGAAGAGTTCAGAAAAAAAGCTGCTGCATTGAAGGTTGACAGAAGCATTATCCATAATGGAAGACGATTGGAACAACTAGGACTCTAGAAAATGTCTGCCAGCCCCCATCCAAGCTGACAGAGATGGAGAGGTGAAAAGGTGAGGCAAAGAATGGCAGATAATTGCCAAATGCAGATGTGCAAAACTTCACATCAGACCCAAAAAGACTTGAGGCTGTAAAGGTGCTTCAACTATGTACTGAGTTAAGGGTATGAATACTTATGCAATGTACTTATTTCAGTGTTTTATTTTTAATACATTTGGAAAATTTGCAAATCTGGTTTTTGCTTTGTCATTATTATGATGTATGGAGTGTAAATTGATGTGGGGAAAAAACTAATTTGAAGCAGTTTAACATAATGCTGCAACAAAACATGAAAAAAATGAAGGGGTATGAATACTTTTGAAGGCACTGTATAAAGTCAAATGCGATTCTGGTTTATGTTTCTCTCAGCTGTTTTAACTTCACTGGACAATAGGGATGTAACAATATCAAAATCTCACGATATGATAATATTTCAAAATGAAGTCCACGACACAGTATTTATTGTGATATAAAAAAAAAGACTTGGAGATTTTTTTTTTTACATTTTAACGTTAAATTATTCTATCTAATGCACTTAGAGTTCAAAATTAAGAGCTCCATCCCATGTTCTTAACTAAGAAAACTTACAGTAAGTCAGAAAAAAAAACTCTTATTAACTTTAAAGGGGACTCAACCCACTTTTTATTTGTGGTATACTGTCTCAGTCTAAATTACATTCACATTACATTTAAGAAGCTAAACAAATTAGAATATAATACTAATAATAACAACTATTTTATATCATTGTTATTCCTATGACAGTAGTAGCCATATATTGTAAATCAGTTGCACTGTAAAATAAATGAAAATGAATATTTCATAGGTTTATTATTTACTACTCCCTAATACAGTAGGGAAATTGCAATACTTCTTTCATAATTTCTACACTTGAAAGAGATATTTCCAGCTTCAGTGAAAACAGGCTTACAAAAACGCATCTCATTTAAAATCTAGTTAAATTTGTTTTTGAATTTAAAACGAAATAAGTAGAAATGAGAAAACGGTACCTTTATTTGTTTTTTCATTTGTTCAGAAAACGAAATTTCGGCTCTGTTATTCGTTTTTTGTTTCACGGGTAGAAAACGGATAAATGACTTCACAAATCGTTTTCCACATGTGGGCGGTTACAAGACGCCCCTTTCCGCCGATTGGTCAACCAAATCTGGACAGGTGACGCCATCCATTGTTCGTTCAACAAAATAGAAGACCATTATTTATTTATTTTCATTCTTTTTTAATTGCAGTCTTTGAAACAACGAACATACAAGGATAATAACATTAATTGCCTCAAAATATAATAAACTAAGACACTTAAAAATAATAAGAAAATAGAAAAAGCTATAAGAAAATCACATACATATAAGTACATATAGTTACAAATTATTCAAACAAAAGATTTAAGGCTTTAAAATAATTTACAGCTTGTGTCGCGTTATTTCTCGTTTCTTTTGACGAATACAGGTTGCTATACCTGTTTTTATTAGATAGATATTATATATTTTTTTCAACACAATGATGGCTTTCTTCTATTCAACCTATCTCGTTTCACAGAAATATTTATTTTATAAATATTAATCTGCATGTTAAATTTTTTTTTTAAAGCTGACAGCGCAAAGAACAACAGATCAATGTTCAGCCAAGCGTAAATACACAGCAGTAATAATTTTTCTTTTAGACATGCTCAGTTTTTGTTTTGGACAAGCGATGGTAAGTACAAATACTGTAATGCAAATCGGCTGAAGGTACTCAGGTGGAGAATTTCATTTTTACTGTACTGTAGACCTATCATAGCCACAGGAAAGTTTCATTTTGTCAGCTTTGCCAGTTATTATAAATGTGAAAAGTCGGTGTTGGTGTTAAATTACTTGCCCACCGCCCCACTGTCGTTTTTTATAGAAATTTTATAAAGAAATAATTTTTATAGAAATAATATCAATGAAGTTCAGTGGTACAATCATCTGCTTCATACAGCAGGAGCAACAGACAGACGATTAATATATATGTATATATATATATGTATATGTTGTATAAAGTGTTAAATGTTGAACGCATGATTGGCTTCTTCCATTATATTTGGTTGGAGAGTCGAGTTAGTTTTTTATTGTAGATTACAAACTGTACTTAGTTGGTGATCCAGTGTAAATATAAAATACAGTATAAAATGGCGGGTTTTTTTGTTCAAACTTTTTTTTTTTTTTTTTTTAAACTCTAGCCTAATATTTTATTTCCCTTGGCCCACCCAGTAGGTGACCAATCGGTGGATGGCCAAACACCGAATCTTCACAAGCCTAAGTGTTAATTATTAATCAACATTTTACATAAGCATCTAGGCTGTGCACATTTAACTTAAATGTGAAAAATATGATATATCGGTATATTTACAATACCTACAGGCATACTTTCTTGATTAACAAAAGTTTACTTGCGCTCTTGCGCTTCTGCCTCCGCTATGGTCCTGTCAATCATCTCGCTGGATCACTCGTCTCGTGCTGTATGAAGCAGACGATTGTCTGTTGTCCCGCTGTACTACCTTGATATTATTTCTTTAAAAAAATATTTCTATATAATATTTCAATCAAAAACGACGGTAGGGCGGAGGGCAAGTAATTCAGTCGTTGAATGACCGAACTTTTCAAAGTGTTAGCCTATTTATTATCTAGCTGATATCAACATTTTACATCTAGGCTGTGCACACTTATAATAACTTAAATCCTGGCAAAATGAAACGTTCCTGTGGCTTATATACAGCAAAAATTAAATTCTCCACCATCGATACTTTCAGTCGATTTGCATTACGCTGTCTGGGTACCGCAGATACTCAGATTTAACACCATACAGCAAAATAAAACATGCTGGGTGCAAATTAATTTTTAGAACAGAAGAAAGCCCAGTCAGAGGACTATCATTTTGTTGGTAATAATTTTAATAGAAACAGCCAACATGCAATCGTTAAAAGAATCAAGAAAAGCTGTAAATTATTTTAAATTGTTTGAATAACTTCTATGTACATGTGATTTTCTTATTGCCTTTCCTATTTTATTATTATTATTTTTAACTTAGTTTATTATATTTTGATGTAATTAAAGTTATTGCACTTGTTGTTTTAAAGACTGCAAAATAATGAAAATAAATAAACAACAATGGATGGCCAGATTTGGTTGACCAATCAGCGGAAAGGGGCGTCTTGTAACCGCCCACATGCGGAAAACGAATTTTAAAGTCGTTTATCTGTTTTCTACCCGTGAACCAAAAAACGAACAAACAAGCCAAAATTTCGTTTTTTCGTTTTCTGAACAAATGAGAAAACGAATAAAGGAACCGTTTTCTCATTTCTGCTTATTTCGTTTTAAATTCAAAAACAAATGAACACAACGTACACGGACCCAAAATGCACACTAAACTCATAGCACATGAATGAAACAAATTCACTGCATTCACTGACTGTGAACTGAGCCGTTCTGAGGAGCGGAAAACACCGGATCACGAGCTCATCTCCTGAACTAGTAAAAACAGCAAAAACAGACTTGATGAAGGGATTAAGCCAGGGATGGAAATTAGCACCAGCCAAATGCGGGTGATTTTTGTGTTGTGGCGGGTAAATAAAAATAACATACTTCAACCGGACGGCGTGAGGCGGTAATGCACCTTAACGTTGGTTGCGAACTGCCGTTAAAATGGTTTTGTTAAGTAATCTCTTGTATTTTAGAATGCACGCTCTACGCCGCCGAGAGTTTCGCGCTATAGTAAAAACAAAACCAAAAGTAAAATGCGCACGCGCATTCAAAAGCAACTTTAATACCCTGCGTTTAGAGAGCGACTCCCCTAATGCGCGCAAATTAGGCTACATAAAATATCTAGGCTGTTATAGTATGTGGGCTATAAGTTGTGTAGTTGTGAAGATAGCTCTGTATCATGACAGAAAAATTCGGTGAAAATGTCAGTATTTTATTGAGACTTGAGATTAAATAAACTGCTCAAGTATAGTAGATCTTGTAGTATTAATTTTCACATGCAGCTACACATTGTTGGTTAAAAACATAAAGTGGCTGGTAGATTTTGAAATCCACACTGGCCGGTGGACAAAAACGTTAATTTCCATCCCTGCATTAAGCCATATTGTGCTTTCAGTTTTAGTTCATTTGACAGATACTGTGTTAAAGTATAATGGCCCAAAACACAACTTTAAAGACCTTTTATTAGAATAAGAAGTTTAAACATATTTTAAAAACTACACTTTTTTGCATGGAAGACCTATCGTTTCATATCGTCATGTGCACACGATGATATCAAGACAACATTGATAATACTGTTACATCCTTACTGGATAATGTATGCATAAAAGTGACCAACTGGATATAGACTAATGCAAATAGATAGTAACAATCGTGACATTAAAGGATTACTCCACTTCCAGAATAAAAATTTACAGATAATTTACTCACCCCCATTCTTTTCTTTAAGGAAAACATTTCAGGATTTTTCTCCATATAGCGGACTTCAATGGTGCTCAGCAGTTTCAGTGTAGCTTTAAATGGCTCTAAACAATCCCAGCCAAGGAATAAGGGTCTTATCTAGTGAAATGATCAGTCATTTTCTTTTAAAAATTCATATTTATATGCTTTTTAACCTCTAATGCTAGTCTTGTCTAGCTTTGTGATGCGCATGCACTCAAGACAGTTCAAGACAGTTAGCGTATGTCGAAAAACTCCCATCTAGTTTACTCTTCTATCTTCAAAATCATCCTATATCACCGTTTCACCTTTTTTGCAAAGGGTGTTTGATCTTCTTTGCGCATTCACTTTGTAAACACAGGGCCGGTACTTCTGCAGCGATGTACAATGATTATGAAGCTGGAGGAGAAAATAAGATGGGAGTTTTTCGACATACTCTAACTGTCATCATGAACTGGAGTACACGCAGAGCTAGACAAGACGAGCATTTGAGGTTATAAAGTATATAAATTGTAATTTTTTTTTTATTGTTTCACTAGATAAGACACTTATTCCTTGGTTGGGATCATTTTGTGAGCTGCATTTAAACAGCATTTTTAACCTGAAGTCCATTATATAGAAAAAAATCCTGGAATGTTATCCTCAAAAAAACGTAATTTTTTTGCGACTGAAGAGAAAAAAACATCTTGAATGACATGGGGGTGAGTAAATCCTGCTAATGTTTGAGTCCTCTCAGTCTTAATGGAAAACATACATTACTCCTTTAATAGAGAAAGAACAGTTCACTTTTGGAACAAAAATGCACAGATAATGTACTCACCCCTTTGTCATCCAAGATGTTCATGTCTTTCTTTCTTCAGTCGTAAGGAAATTATGTTTTTTGAGGAAAACATTTCAGACTTCTATGGTGCCCCCGAGTTTGAACTTCCAAAATACAGTTTAAATTTCCTTACGACTGAAAAAAGAAAGACATGAACATCTTGGATGACAAGGGGCTGAGTACATTTTCTGTAAATTTTCGTTCTGAAAGTGAACTACTCATTTAATGCAGCACCTAGTCAACAACTAATTACTTTATAATGATATCACAAGATGTACTGTAGCAGACTGTATACATATGCTTGCCGTTTTAAATCCGCATCCGAAGTTTCAGCCTTACTTGTGAATCTGACATTTGTTGTTTCTGAGTTTAAAATCTGAATTGTAGAATATAACCTCAGAATAGCGAGAAAGTCAATACCTTTTTTTAATTACATATTTTTCCCCTGTGGCACAAACAAGCTTCAATAGAAAACTCCTATCATAGTGGTTGTTGTTTCCGGTTTGGACGGTTGTCGGCCGTGAAAAGGCCCAGAAGAGGCCATGTCTGTTTGAGTGATGGGATGTGACTGCAGAATCATGTCGCTGTTGTGTCCATGAAATTGTTTATGAGTCGAGCGCTGCACTTCCATGACAGCGACATGCTATAATAAATTGTTCTCATTGATGCTTAAGTGCTCGTCTACTGTTTTGTGCCACTCAGGCTGCTGAGATATAACTGGCTGAATGAAATGACCCAGGGGCACTTATTCTGAATGTAAGAATTGCAATACTAGAGTTGATGTTCTGCACAGTTTTAAGTATTGATCAGAATGATTTGCAGATAATCCAACCAATTCATGTGTTGGTTTTGATTGTACCTATGGTCATACAGTGATATATGACAATTATTTATCAGGTCACCATGTAGGATTAGGATTTTTAAGGTAATTAAGGGTAAAAAAAAAATAACACCTTACTTACCCAGCTGATTGATTCTAAACACTGGATGAAGTCCGTTTCAAATTCTTGATTAATTTTTTCGACATATTAGAGTCAAAAAATGTAATTTGTCACTTCATAATTCAGAAAACACTTAGAACAGACAAAACAACATTTCACAATTTAAAATGTTGTATATAATCAAGCAAATGATGTATGAACAAATCCCTCTGTAAAAACTTTCAGGATATAGACGGGATTAAAAATTTAGAGTTTAATGTCTGTAAGTGCTAATGGGAGATTTATGGCTCAGTATAAGAGAAAACTTGTTAAAACTGCCTTTAAAAATATGTATTGTAATTGAAATCTATTGATGCAAATAGATAACGTGCTATAGAAGAAACAATTAACTGTCTTTTGGATGCTTTCATTCCACAATACTAAAATAAACACTATGAAAAAACAAAAAGCCCAAAATCTCAAACTTGACAGGTGTATGAAAAGAAATGTTTTTCCTGCAGTGTCTCCCCTTAATAAAGCAATTGATGTGTTAGTTATTTTTTAACCATACTAAATACTATGAGAAAAAAAGTCTAAATATTTTAAGAATAAAGTCAAAATTACAGTGGCCTAGAAACTTCTCCTGGTGCTCTCAATCCGGGCCTTTGTATGCGCAAATATTATAGCTCAAATTTCTATGATTTCAATTCTTGTAATATTTAGACTTCTCGTAATGTTTTGACTTTTTTTTTTTTTTTTCATATGGCACTAGAACTAGGTATTTCAATTTAAATAAATAAATAAAAATGAAAAATACCAGTGTCAAATAACTTTTTTTTTTTTAGTCATAATAATCAGAATAAATATTTTCATGCATTTAGGCATTAATGCCTTAGGTCCAAATGTTAAATTCAAGTGAATGTATATGATATGTAAATATGTGTGCATTACTATTCAAACTTATTTGTTTTTTAAAAGAGATAAATCTTTTTATTCAGCAAAGATGCATTAAATTAAGACATTTATAATGTTACAATTCATTTTCAAATAAATGCTGTTTTTTTTAAATTTTGTGTTCGTCAAAGAATCCTACAAAATTTAATTTGTTGAAAACAGTTGTTCTGCACAAAATTTTTGTGGAAACTGTAGCAGTGATAATAATCAGAAATGTTTCTTGAGCAGCAAATCAGGATATTAGAATGATTTCTGAAGAATCATGTGACACCAAAGACTAAAGTAATGATGCTAAAAATTCAGCTTTGTTCACAGAAATAAATGACATTCTATAATATTTTCATTTACATTACATTTATTCATTTAGCAGACGCTTTTATCCAAAGCGACTTACAAATTGGGAATACAACAAGTGATTCATCCTAAGGAGGCAGATCAACATAGGAAGTGCTCAAAAATACCATATTAGGCGTTGTTAGATGAGTACAGGCTAGAAAGGGAAGATCAAGAAAGAGAGGAGAACAAAGTTTTTTATTTTTTTTTAATTTTTTTTTATATGATTTAAATAGTATTTTTGAGCAAACAAATACAGCCTTGATGAGCAGGAGAGCATTTAAAACTAAATCTTACTGACTCCAGTACTACTTCTAAAATAGATCTCAAGGTTCCCCCTTGTTTTGGAACAAATGAAGCCGTGCTGTATGCTTACTGTGGGAAAGCCCCAAAGTGTCCCGACACCGCATGCATGCATAACGTTAGCAGGAAGTAAAGCAAATCAAATTAATGACAACTCGGCCAGGAATAATTGGCTGTTAGAAGCTGCTGCAGCGCAAGAGCATCGGGTATTTAGATATAAGAAAAATACTGAGCTGTCACCTTCTGTGGAGGCTGTGTTTTTACTCCCGCTCTCTTTCTCCCTCTCTCAGCAGGCTTCTTTGTAGAAACAGAGGGATGGATGGAGACGAAAGAGCAACTTCTGAAAGGATTCTGCTGGAACCGTACAAGTACGTGTTACAACTGCCAGGTGAGGGCATCTGTAGGGCATTACGCATTTATTTTTGGCTGCTTTTTGTACAGTACAGTGATGCTAAAAGAATAAATCACAAAATACAAATGTATTTACTCACCATTAGGTCATTCAGAAACTGACTTGTGTGTTATATGCAGTGGTGTAATGTAATGAAGTAATAATACTTTGTTACAGTACTTAAGAATTGTTTGGGAGTATCTGTACTTTACTTTTTTATTTTTCAGCCTACTTTTACTTTTACTCCACTACATTTCCTAATTAAAATGTATACTTTTACTCCAATACATTTCCCGAAGCATATTCGTTACTTACTACAAAATATTCAGAAGTCAGGATCTCAGTCAGAATTGCAAGATGTAAACACGCAACTGTGAGAAAAAAGTTGTTGTTTTTTTTTTTCTTAATTTTGCAAAAGTACCTGAAAGCCATGCTTAAGAAAAAGTACAGATATTTTACCAGAAAACAACTTTGGTAAAAGCTGAAGTCAACATTTAGAATATTACTTGAGTAAAAGACTTAAGTATGTGATATTTATTGTACTTAAGTACAAAAAGTATTTTTTTTTTTATCTTAAATGTACTTAAGAACTGAAAGTAAAAGTACAAGTAAAAGCAAATTTTTTTTTTGCAATTGCAAGCTTATATCATCCATTTCTGAGAAAAAAACATCCAAATTATTTTATATTGGAATTCTGACTTTATTTCTAAAAAAATAAAATAAAATAGTCAGAATTGCGAGATACAAACTTGCAATAGTGAAGAAAAATGTCAGTTTTTTGAGATACAAACTCGCAATTGTGAGAAAACTGAATTGCGAGATACAAACTTGCATTTGTGAGGAAAATTAGTTCTTACAAGTTTATATCAATTTCTGAAAAAAAAAAAAAGTTAAATGAGTTTTTTTTTAATCACGCAATTCTGGGGAAAGAAGCCATAATTTCCTGAAAAGAAGTCAGAATTGCGAGATACAAACTTGCATCTGCGAGAAAAAAAAAGTCATTGTATTTTATTGTGTATTGTATCTCGCAATTCTGACTTTTTCTTGCGAGATAAAATACAAAATTCTGACTTTTTATCTCAGGAAAAAAGTCAGAATTGTTAGATAAAATACACAATTCTTACTTTTTATCTTAAAATGTCAGAATTGCAAGATAAAATGCACAATTCTTTCTTTTTATCTCAGAAAAATGTCAGAATTGCGAGAAAAAATACACGATTCTGACTTTTTATCTTAGAAAAACGTCAGAATTGCAAGATAAAATACACAGTTCTGACTTTTTTTTTTTTGTATCTCGCAATTCTGACTTTTCAGGAAATTCTGGCTTCTTTCCCCAGAATTGCGTGATAAAAAAAACTCAATTTTAACTTTTTTCCATCAGAAATTGCTGATATAAACTCGCAAATTTGAAAAATAATTTTCCTCACAAATGCAAGTTTGTGTATCGCAATTCTGACTTTTTTTCTCTGAATTGGGTGATATAAACTCACAATTGTGAGAAATAAAGTTAGAATTGCAATATAATCGAATAATTCTGACATTTTTCTTCTCAGAAATGGATGATGTAAGCTTGCAATTGCAAAAAAAATTGCATTTACTTGTACTTAACTACATTTAGTATTAAGACTTTTACCCAAGTTCTTCTAACAAAGTCGTTTTCTGGTAAGATATCTGTTCTTTTACTTAAGTGTGGCTTTCCGGTACTTTATACACTACTGGTAAAATCTGGAAAAACTGACAGGTTTTCACTTAGGATCAGAAACAGGCTGAATTGTCAGGTTGTTATTGGACAGTTTTAACACAAAATGTAAACTATTTTGAATATTCAAAATGAGGAAGCATTAGAATAATTTTTGAGGGAATGTTTGCTTTAATGTTGGTGAAAGTTTTGGATATTAATAGGCTTGGCTCAGTCTTGCCTGAAATGTAGGTTAAATGATATTTTAAGAATGGCATCGCTGTAGGAAAAGTGCTTAATAGAGATGAAGGCGATTTCAGTGGGATTTTGTAATGAAATGAGTCTTGCTCACTGTACTACGGTAATTTATTACCAGTGGAAAAAATAAGTCCAAAACTATATTTTAACATTTTGAACAATAGGGCTCTACAATCTTTTGCTTTTTTTTTTTTTTTTTTTTTGAAATTCTTGTGTGTTTTAATTTTTCTCATAATCAAATGAAAGCATAAACATTTATTTATTTTTAATCAAATGAAATATAAACCCTTTTAATTTTTGGCAAACAAACAGAGGTTTACTGTTAAAATCAATAAATAATAATAATTTAACATTTAAATAATAATAGTAGTATTTTTTTCTACAATTAAGTGGTTAATCTTGTTATGTTTATTCTTTATCATATATATTGTTTTATGTCAATTATTTAAATGGGAATATATAAACACCTACATTATACTGTACAAAAGTAATACAAGACTAATATTGTTCTGTTACATGTTACACCGTACTTTTATTTTGACAGGTTGCCGTGAAGTTTCTGTGTGTACAGTATGATATGATGCTAGTTTTCTCAAATGAAACGGTAAACGTGACACTCACAGCAGTTTTGGAGATTGAGTTTATCTGTTCATGTGAGATGCAAAGAACACAAATTAGCGGGAGCATCATGCGTGCTTCAGGATGCGTGTAGCAAAAAATGTATCTCCGCCATTCATACATACAGAAGCAAACGGAACGTGCAGGATTCATATTTAAACGGTCTTTTTGCGTTTCAGTTTTCACAGACACTAGTCCATATCGCGATTTGAATTAAGTGACAGACCAACTTTTGATTTATGAATCCAAAAAACGACGATTCTGTGGCATTCTGCGCTATAGTAAATTCGTTTTTTATGAATGG
Source organism: Garra rufa (assembly GCF_049309525.1). Lineage (NCBI taxonomy): Eukaryota > Metazoa > Chordata > Actinopteri > Cypriniformes > Cyprinidae > Garra > Garra rufa. The sequence goes on along the minus strand of NC_133362.1, from coordinate 5,456,976 downwards.
AGTCCGCTATCCTGTTCTATAGGAAAGATAACCTTCAATGACTTCTATTGTGATCTGGCGCTATATCGAAAATAAAATGAATTTGACGTTCAAGGGGGGCGAGGGTGCCGTTGGGGGGCGGGCCGCCCCTCTAAGATAATGGTAGGGGAAACACTGAATACATTTTACTTCATTAAATAATACATTTTATTTTAAATGTATTAATCATGATTAATGTGACTATGCGTCTGCCGTATTTGTGTGTCGTTGTCCAATAGTATGAATAATGCATTTTATAAATATTTGTAAATGTTGTGTAAATAACTTTACAAATTTGTTACTAATAAACAAAGATTAAATTGTAAAAAATAAAAAATCTAAAACCTTTTAAAATTAATATGGAAGCTCAATTGTGTCAACTATGAATATTATATTTTATAAATATTATAGAAATAATTGTATAAATTAGTAAATTATAAATACATTTTTTTATTACGCTCTTTATTTAGTCATAATAATTAACATGGAAACTCAAATGTGTAACATGGGTTTACCGTATTGTATGCACCATGTAAATTAAAAATACTACAAATAAACATTCATAAATTATAGGTGTGTGTGTGTATATGTGTGTGTGTGTGTGTATATATATATATATATATATATATATACACACATACACACACACACACACACACACACACACACACACATATATATACATATATATATATATACACACACACACACACACTTTATTTGATTAAATAATGAATTTTATTTTTCATTATTAATAATGATTATTGATCCAATAGTATGAATAATGTATTTAATAAATATTTTGGAAATGATAAATGTTATATAAATAACTAAATAAATTTGTAAATGATAAATAAATATATTTTATTATTATTTTTTTATTATTAATTATTTAAAAAATAGATGAGTGTGTGACCTTCTGGCTTTATCATGTTTTATGCACCATTACCATCTGATGCTAAATTAAATCTGTCTTTTAAAAAAAAAAACTTTCATTTTGAGTAAACTATCCACAATACATATTGTTGTATTTTTGTATTGTGACATACTGTGACAGTATATATAGTTAGAGACCTATATAACAGTGATTTATATGGAGCTCAGGGCATCAAGCTGCCGGAAGCTGCTGCCACTGCTTGACATTTCAACATGTCAACTAGCCATTTTGTGGCAGAGGCATCATCATCATCCTATAAGTCACAGGAGCTCAGCAGTCATTCAGGAAGTGTGCAGTCAGCACAATGCACAATAAATGACAATATCATGTGTCTATTATTAGCAGCTCCTGCTGTCGCTTCATGATGCATCTTGTATGCTGACAAGAATTGGTGAAAGAACAAATATTAGGTTCTGTAAAAGTCACATTTGTTGTTTAAGGACTATTTGTGAAGGGATATTTTGTTCCTGATGGCTTTGAGTAGCTTATACATTTAGCAGAAACCCACTATTTTTAAATATTAGTTTGAGTGTTTTTAAGTACTTATCATTCAGACTTTTTTTTTCTCAGAATTTCGAGTTTACATCATGCAATTCTGACTTTTTTCCCTCAGAATTGTATGATATAAATGCACAATTGCAAGTTATAAAGTCAGAATTGCAAGATATAAACTTGCAATTCTTACTTTTTTCTAGCAATTGCGAGATACAAAGTAACTATCTCACAACTGAGAGATATAAAGTCAGAATTGCAAGATATAAATTCACAATTCTTTTTTTCTAGCAATTGCGAGTTTGAGTCAGAATTGCTAGATATAAAGTCAGAATTGCAAGGTATAAACTTAGCAATTGCAAGTTTGAAGTGTGTATGTTGCAGTTCTAACTTTTTCCTCAGAACTGTGAGATATAAACACACAATTGTGAGTTATGTCAGAATTGCAGAATATAAACTCAATTGTAGTTTAAATTGCGAGATATAAACTTGCAGTTCTGACTTTTTTTCTTAGAACTATGAAATATAAATACCAGCTGTATTTTTTATTTGAACAGCAAATAAAGTAAGAAACAAACTCAAATGTAGCTAAGAAGCTGAAAAGGGCTGTAGCAGTGTACATATGCACATTCTTCATTGTCATGTTATCTTGTTGTATTTATCTTTAAATTAAAAAAGAAATTTACCCCTTTAATATTGTGGTAGTTTTTTTTTTCTCTGTGGTTTTGAAAATGGTATCGAATATGAATGAGTTTTTCCACCTCTAATATTGGGTGTGAGAGTGCAAAGAGAAATACTGCTGCAGCATCAGAAGCCGTTCTGTTGTTTCCTGTCATCCTTTTGCAATTTTAATGATGTCTTTTGTGACAGTATGTGCAAACCCGGCTCCTCTCAGCTAGTTTTTGCAGAGGTCAGGGAAGAAATAACTGAGGAACTGAAACTCAACAGCGCTGATGAAGGGCAAAGCAAGGGAAAACAGAGACAAAGATGTAAAGAGATTGAGAAAGACTGCCAGTAGGTCATTAACTTGTGTTTAATGGTGGATTTCATTAAAACATGTTGAGGTCACATTTCACCCTGAAATTAAAAGAATTTTGACTCCCCATTAATGCAATGAATTCAGATGTTTTTTTTTGTTTGTTGTTGTTTTCTATCTGTACAGAAATGCTTACTATATTACAGTAAAACAATTTTTTAAATGTTAATAATAATTACAAAATGTAAAAAAAAAATTAATGGTTCAATCATTTAATGTAAAAAGAATAATAAAATTAAAAATATTCCATTTAAATTAATTATTACATTAAAGTTAGTAATGTAACTGCCAAATTGTGACTATAAAGTTATTCAATTTTATCAATAATAATAATAATTATTATTAATAAAAAGTGTTGTTGTTAATATTAATATTAATAATAATAATAATAATCGAAAATAAATATATTATTATAGTAAAATGTTTTGTAAATGTTAAGAATAATTTAAGTGTAAAAAAGTTAAATAAATAATTAAAAAATAAAGTTAGTAATGTAACTGCGAAATTGTGACTATAAAGTTATTCAATTTTATCAATAATAATTAATAAAAAGTGTTGTTATTATTGTTATTATTAATAATAATAGAAAATGTTGTAAATGTTAAGAATAATAAGTGTAAATTAATATTAAATACAAAAAAAATCAATTTAAATTGAATTAAAATAACTTGCATATTCATTTAGTAAAACCAAAGTTAGTAATGTAACTGCAAAAGGGTGACTATATTAAAGTTTTTCAGTTTTATCAATAATTATTATTAATAAAAAGTGTTGTTGTTGTTGTTGTTGTTGTTGTTGTTGTTGTTGTTGTTGTTGTTGTTGTTGTAAAATACCATTGATTACAGCATTGATTAATAGCAGACGTACATGTTAGTCATGAATTTTGCACAATACCCCTTCATGTTTCAGAACAACTTTGAGTAACATTTTTGATCCACTTCAAATGTTGACTACTGTGTATATATATATATTATTTATTAGTTTTGGTATTTAAAACTAGCTAGAATAAAATCTAAGGTTTTTTTTTCATATTTTAGTTTGTTTATTTCAGTTTTTTTTAAATGTTAAATATTTCTCATTGTGCTTTAGTTTTATATATACATATTTAAAAAAATCCTTTCTGCTTTTCTGCATACAAATACATTAATTTCTGTGAGATTTTAGCGCTAGAGAGTAAGAAATGCCTTTGTCAAAATCTTATTCACATCTTTTTTTTGTCTCTGTTGTTGAAACTGAACATCTCTTTTCACATACTGGGGAAGAAGATTGCAGGTGTTTTTGAGAAAACTTCAGTTGATCTTTTCTGTTTGTGTTTGTGCTGCAGTTAATTTGGTTTTCCTGTCCTTTCTTCCTCTTTTATCTGGTTTGATAGGAAAACAAGTCAGAACAAAACTCTCGCAAGCGTTCAACCACTGGCTCAATGTCCCAGAGGACAAAATTCAGGTAAGGCTTTATTTGTGTTTATCAGGAAGCGTTTTAGTGTTGCTGAACTGACAGTATTGATTAAATGTGTTGTGAAAGGCGAAAATTATAAGGTTATTCAAATTTGGCTTGAGTTGAAATTAAATATTCTCTATTGTAATGTAGTTATTTAGCAGTTCATGCTTCTATTGAGGTGAATCTCACTGTTCTATTTAGATAATAAAGCTAGTTTACATTAACATTCATGCATTTAGCAGACACTTTTATCTGAAGCGGCAATTATTGACATTCTTAATACTACGCATCTTGGATTTTTAAAATTCTCTTATTATTCCCAATACATTATCAGATTTTCTTCTCACAACTGTAAAAAAAAAAAAAAAAAAAAAAAAAAAAAAAGCACAACATAAAAAGCCTTGAACATAAAAGGGGGAAAAAGTTGTGAAGAATCGCGAGATTAAAAATTGATTTTTTTTTCCTTTTTTCCATGTACATCTCATAATTATATTTGTACTGCGCAATAAAAAATCTAATAAAATTATGTATCAATAACCAATACTTTATTTTGTTTTATTATTTATGATTTTTTTATTATTTATATTTTATATATATTTAAAATTTAAATGCATTTAAGTTTTGTCTGTTTATCTATATTTTTATTTTACATTTTATTTTAAATTTAAATTTTTATATACATATATATGTATTTTTTTATATATTTTATATGTACAAAAGTGCAAGTTTTATTTAGTTTTTTACACATATACACATACACATATATTAGGGGTGCAACGGTTCAACTTACTCACGGTTCGGTTTGTATCACGGTTTTAGAGTCACGGTTTCGGTAAGTTTCGGTACATGTGCTATGTTTAGGGGAAAAAATTTAAAAGTAAAGAAATATGAATAATCTAACTAGAAGCAGCAGCACAAATAAATACAATAGATTAAAGATGCAAATAAAATAAACAGATTTTTCGGGGGGTTTTTTAGGTAGGTCTAACATAAGTTTTTAGGTACAGAAACTGTGCCGGGGCCCTCCTCCTTCTCGGTGATGATGCAAAAAAATAAAATAATATTTATATATATATATATATATATATATATATATATATTTATTATTATTATTATATATATATATTTTTTTTTTTTTTTTTTTACAGCTGTCTATAGATCTGTGCATGTTATTGACAGTTCTATTTTAAATAGTTTATCTAATCCTCATGGCATCCTCAGTCAAATCTGAGCACAAGTCATCTGAGGTTTCTGTTAGATTTTTTGCGAAGTGTGTTGATTTTTTTTTTTTTTTTTTTTTTTTTTTTGAGTCAACTTGTGGTTGCCGTGGGCAAAGTTTAAACACATACAGCAGATCTGTTTCACTTCTGTTCAGCTTAAGAACTCGCGACTTGGCGGAAAACCTGCTATCGGCTGCTTTATGAAAGTCTTTTTAACAACTTACTGTCTCAGTCGGCTAATAAAGAGAACAGATGTTCTCACACAAAACTGGCGTTTGTCTTTAGTCAACAACTAATCTACATGCTCCTAATGTTAAACATGACTAAAGTTAGTTAGGGATTCATCAGATCATTGCTTGTTTTTAAAGCTCTGCAGTACCTTTAATGAATTATATCTAAATGGACTGTGATGGTGTTGATGTGTAAATGTGGTTGGGATGTCATAACCTCAATTTGCATGGCGTAATATCAGTGATTTCTTCATATTTCATCAGTTTGCATGCCTACTTTTCAGTCTCTGTCAACTGAGAGAGTTGCTTTGTGTGATGAATGGTGATGTAGTTGCATCATCAGCCTTTTTTAATTCAGTTACGGTCAGTACAGAAGGCCTACAACCATTCCTACACTCACTTTGCACTTGGTGATGACCCTTGTTGCTCTTGCAGCCTAAAATTCCCATGTAAACCTTTTTTTGTGCAAACTGGCCATTTCCATTTTTTTCTGCACTGGCATTGCGGAGACTGAAAATGATCAATGCAAATAGATTTTATCTCTCAACCATCACATCATGGGCCATTTTCAGCATTCGGCCCTTCAAATTGAGTTGAGGCGTTCATGACGGGATCGTGTTACAGCAGGGAGAAATACATGCACATGAAGGAGACAAGCTTTTGGAAGGAATAGTTCAGCCAGAAATTATTTTAATTTTGTCACACATTTTGTGTTTTGCAAAGTAAACAAAATTAGCCAAAATATCAGTTTACTTCACAAAAAAATAAATTATACATTTTACTGTTTTATATATATATATATATATATGCATGCTTCTGTGAAGCAGCAGATTTTTTTCTGAACTCTTCCCTAGATCATTGACTTAACACAAGTCTGTCACTGAGCTCTACAGGCAGTATTCTTGACCTCAGGACTTGGTTTTTGCTCAGAAAAGGGTATGAATACTTATGCAACAGGAACTTTTCAGTTTTTTTATTTTTAATAAATTTGTACAAATGTTAAAATCCTAATTTTTGCTTTGCCATTATGGAGTGTAGATTGATGTGGGAAAAAAGTAATTTAAAGTAGTTTAACATAAGGCAGCAACATAACAAAATGTGAAAAAAAAAAAATGAAGGGGTATGAATAATTTCGCAAGGCACTGTATGATAGATAGATAGATAGATATATGAGCAATATCACACGAGTAGACTTGAGATATGGCTGTATATCGGCACGGTTGTGATGTATATGTATATATATATATACACACACATATATATGACCCTGGACCACAAAACCAGTCATAAGGTTAAATTTTACAAAACTGAGATGTATACATCATATCAATAAATAAGCTTTTTATTGATATATGGTTTGTTAGGATAGGACAATATTTGGCCGAGATACAACTATTTGAAAATCTGGAATCTAAGGGTGCAAAAAAATCAAAATACTGAGAAAATCACCTTTTAAAGTTTTCCAAATTAAGTTCTTAATGCATATTACTAATCAAAAATTACATTTTGATATATTTATATTAGGAATTTTACAAAAAATCTTCATGGAACATGATCTTTACTTAATTTCTTAATGATTTTTGGCATAACAGAAAAATCAATAATTTTGACCCATACCATGTATTTTTGGCTATTGCTACAAATATACCCCAGCGACTTAAAGTCCCCCTGAAATCAAAATTAAAGTTTTTTTGGCTTTTAGTATGAATATATTAGCTTTAAGATTATCTACAAGCTAGTGTGCTTCAAAACAAGATATGGGCATTCAAAACTTACAGTCTCATCACTTCCGCCAATATGAAGCAAGGATTTGGGTGATATCACCGTGCACTTCAGTTTCTAATCAAACGTTCTGTCCAATCAAATGCTCTCTAGAGTCCGTAGTGTCCCGCCCCCTACACAGAGACGCAATACACGGAGCAGATCATATGTGCGATCGGCATGTATTAAACTACACAGCCTCAGCATGATTATGATCACTCTTTCGTTTTAGCAAGAGTTTCATATTGAACCTGTGGGTGATTTATTAGTCTGTGGCTGTCATAAGCTTACAAATGCGGCTTTACTGAGCTCAACAGCTGTGGCCGGAGCAGATATAAATGGAACGCTATTGGCTATTCAAAATTAGTGGGCGGGGCTGGGCAATATGTTTTTGTTTCAGTTAAAAGTACGTCACCACACAGAATAACGCTGCGTGTTTCAAGGCGCTTCAGTGGACCTTTATTGGTTTTGTGGTCCAGGGTCACATATAGGGTGTGATTTGCCGGGAGGGATTGGGGGATTATTTCCCCTCCTCTGGTCTATGGATCCCTGCCTCTGCTGAATTATTTTTATCCACGGTGGGGATAAAACGTCCCGCGAAGCCGCTCCTACTTCCCGGTCTAAATCGAATTATTTGCGATACGCGCTTTAAAGTCGTCTGAATCAAATGATTTGCAAAATGCGCTTTGAAGTTGAACGTTCTGAATCAAATGATTCGCGATCCGACTGGAGCGCTTCGAAACAGTGAATCTTTTTACGACGCAGTTGTTTACTGATTCAGAGTTTCCAAAAAGCTCCGTTGATACTTTGCTCACCCTTTCTATAAAATGTATTCGTTGTTTGAAAATAAATCATTACTATTAATATGCCTAACTTACAATGTTTTTATTAAATTGTGATCACATAATACAGCTTCCGTCGTATTAAAAACATTTAATGACCTGACACTCATTATCTGGTTCTTGCTTAAAAAAAAAAACAAAAAAAAAAAAAACAGGTATATAATATGCGTTGTTAACAGATTACATTAACAATTTGGTCAACCTCTGCCTATGGAGAGAAAAAAAAAAGTTTTCAAAAGCATCCCCCCTCTGTTTTTTTTCACAAATCGCATATAAATATAAATGAGAGGGAGAGAGAATATACAGGTGTGTGTATAATTTTTAATAGATATAATTTATAATAATATTTTTTATTTCATATAACGTTAATATAATTAATACTATGTAAAAATAATAATGCTGTATATAATATTCACCATGTATAATCTTTCACATTATTATTATTATTCAAAAGTAGTCTTGATAGCATTGATTAAGTCTCTAGTCATACAGTATGTCATCTTTGTGTGGGGAACAGACTGAAATTAAGTTTCATTAAATGATAATCTTTTGCCACAGCTCTCAAATCTCATCTGCATTTGTGTTCATTTAAAAAATGGTGCCTTAATAAATCTTGCACCTGTTCGTGGCAGGTTTGATGTCATGTGCTTCAAATGCAATTGTAATTGGAGCAAAAAGTAGTGCAGATGGTCATTAGACTATTATTTTAGGCAATGCATTTTTATTTGTGTTTAATTGGACACTACCTGACCATTTGCTTGAATCGTGATGCAACAAGTTTATTAATGTATCCATAATGCATTGATGTGCAGTCTTTAAATATGAGTCTGTTTCTCACACACAGCTATTGTTTGCACATACAGCACACAAGACAAGTCAGTATCAAATGTGCAACAGCTAAATTACTTTTTAAATGTTGGTTACATAGCCAGATATGAGATCTGAATCTCTTCTTATACCCGTTTTTGATGTTCAAACACATGCAGAATGTTAGCTTTGAACATTTTTGGTGGGTTAAGTGTGTATAAAAAAGCCCAAATCTCATTATGCCCGTTAAACCCCTTCATATAGTTACGGCAACAATACACAGTGCTCTAAGCAGAGCTCTACATGCTAATGCTAAACAATCCAGCGGATTTGCAGGAGCTGGAAAACCATAAGCTTGCTGGATTTTCTTTGAGTGGAAAAAATGGAAAATGTAATTCATTTTTTGGCAGTCCAGCTGTTTTCTCTGTAGCTCCAGCATTGCAGATATCTGTACTCCTGAGCAATGATTGTTAGGTGTTGTCATTGGGGTATTTTTAGTACAGCATTGGATTTTATGCAGAAGACTCTTAATCAATGAAAAAAATCATTTGAGAGCCACTGATGAGGTTTGAACTGATTTTTGTTGCATCAGTTCCAGGTTTGACTCCGTGTACTGCTATTTCCGTGCTACTGATTTTAAAAATCTCCCTCTCTCATTGGAAAATTGGTTTGGTTTTGGGAGATTTACTCACGCTCAGGTCATCCAAGATGTAGATGAGTCTGTTTCTTCAACAGATTTGGAGAAATGTAGCATTTCATCACTTGCTCACCAATGGATCCTCTGCAGTGAATGGGTGCCGTCAGAATTAAGAGTCCACACTGCTAATAAAAACATCACAATAGTCCAGTAATCCACTCCACTCCAGTTCATCAGTTAACATCTTGAGAAACTAAAAGCTGCACATTTGTAAGAAACAACTCCATCATTAAAATATTTTAGTCCATAATCCATAATAATGATTCCTCCAGTGGAAAAAGTGGTCTGGTCTGAATTAAGCCGCGGTCACACTAGACTTTGAGCATGCGAAATTCTTTCGGATGCTGCTGCAACGGTCGTGATATGACGTCATGTCTTTTAAAAAATTTTAATTCAGCACATTCAGCACAATCTACTACACTTTACCACAGTGCTGCAGTTTTAAATGTTTAAATTTAAGGTTCTTTTCATTCAGCTAGAGGTCATGCTGTGACGTATCGATCTCCTGTTGGGCACACAGAGTCATGTGATGCGAATTCGTTGGTCAGAGTTCATCAAGGTTGAACTTTCACACGCTGCGAAATGCGAAAATATTTCTCATGGGTCAATGGAACGAAAAGTGCAGTGTGACCGTGCCTTTAGGAGAGAAATCTGCACAGATTAAGCACCGTTTACAAGCCAAAACAAGTATGGGGCTGGATTTTGATGTGAGAGACAACAGAAGATGGATTTTTCACTGGAGGAAGCATTATTATTAGGGTTGTAATGTCATGATCAATATTGTGATATCGTGACAGCAAAAACATCTCGGTATCATCGGGGTCACATGACTATATAAAACGATAGGTCTTCTGGGCAAAAAGTGTCATTTTTAAAATATATTGAACTAGGGTTGTGACGATGAGGAAATTTCCCCACCGGTTAATCGGCACGTGACAACACCGGTAATACCGGTATCACCGTGGGGTGGGGGTTTGCTCTTTTTTCTGCTTTTAAATAGCTTATAAATGCGTGCGTATTATACTTTCACTTTCAGTTTTGCGGGAATTGGCAATTCGGCGTCAATTGTTTTAATGGACGACAACGAAACTACAAAAAAAAAACTTTGAACCCAAAATATTGCCAAACAGGTGCTTTTGGACACTAAATCGTCCGCCATTCTCTTTCTGTAAATTCGACTCCTCGCACAGATAATTAACACGGCCAATTCACCATCAGCAATCACACTCCGTATACAAGCACTACAAGAGAATCCCTTTAAATAGCCAAGCAGTCTTACCTTCATCATTTCTTGTTTTCAGCATCCCTCTCCCTGGGCAGGGAGAGTGCCCCGGGCTCGGCCAAACATGCTTAACTTTTACGCTGTTTATTATATGTAAGCGCGAACTCCTCACGTGATAAATGAAATATGACGCATTGTAGCTATGTTCAGTTTTTTTTTTTTTTCAATTATATTGCATGCTCTCGTCTTAAGTAAATTATTTAGAATGATATTTTCCATTCAATTCAAATAAATATTTAATAAAAAACGAATACTTAAAAAAAAAAAAAAAAAAAAAAAGTGGAGACGGTGTCACGGTGGAAAAGTGATGTCACCGGTGTTGCGTCTTAAAACCGGTAACACCGTCAACACCGTCTATCGTGGCAAGCCTATATTGAACTTCTTATTCTAAAATAGAAAGTCTTAAAAGTTGTGTTTTGGGCCATTATGCTTTGGCACAGTCTCAGTCAAATGAACTAAATCCGAAAGCACAATATGGCTTAACCCCTTCATCAAGTCTGTTTTTATTGCACGTTTCAAAGCGAAGCGTGCACTTCGTTCAGGCGATCAGCTCGTGATCCTGTGTTTTCCGTGTCTCAGAACGGCTCAATTCACAGTGAATGAATGCAGTGAACTTGTTTATCGCATGTGCTGAGTTTAGCACATGTTTGGGAACGCAACGGTCACCAGTTGTAGTGCGTTTCCACTACAGTGTTAAATCCACGCTCAGTGTCGCTGGCAATGCTACAATGCCATTGCTTTGGGACGTTGCAAATTTAGGGCAAAGCATGCCTATGAAAAAAAAAAAAAAATGTTTGCATTTCATCATCTTTTTTAACAGCGGTTTACAAACGAGACACTAGCATGTAATAAAAGCATGCAAAGTGCATTTAATTTTGCTCGACTTCTTCAATAATATGTATATTCAGCTCAGTAATCCACCAGTTCCACAAACACTCAAAAACATTCGTCATAATCTTGCCTTGCCTGCTTTTCACAGCAATTTTCGCTTGACATTTGCATAAAGTTGAGGAATGCCCAACCTAACACTCTCAGCCACTCTCAACGCTTTCTATGCGCCGTTTTCAATCCCATAATGCACCACGTGAACGTTTAAGCTCAACTTCCATAGGAATTAATTGAAAATGCGTTCATATAAAAAATAGTTACTTGTAATAGTAAAAATTTCAAAATTGTACAGTTTTTGCTGTACTTTGAATCAAATAAATGCAGGCTTGGGGAGCAGAAGAGACTTTAAACAAACATTACAAATCTTACTGTTTGAAAACTTTTGAAAAGTAGTGCATGTTTTGCACGTTTTTTTTTTTTGAATAAACATAAGCAGCTCTCTTTTGAAAATTAAGAAATGAAGACAAATGCTAGAAATTACAAGTCATTTTACAGTATTATATTTTTAGTTATAGTACTTTTAGAAATTCTGAACAAAATTTAAAAAGGAGATTTAAAATGTTTAACATTTTAAATTTTTAAATCACATTTTAAATTGCAAATCACAAATAGTTTTTTTTTCCAAACTGTTTATTTAAACTTAAAGACTCATTTAAAAATGAAGAAATTAAGGCATAACAAAATATATTGTAGTAATATTTAATAAAAAAAACAATAATAAAACTATTGTTGTAATGTAATACATGTATGCATCACATTCAACCAGCTGTTCAGCAGCTTTCCTTTGATCCTGAATATTCCATTAAAGCTCTTCAGATGGAGGAAAGTCAGCCGTTCGTGGCAGCAACGCTGCTTTACGGGGCTCGTCTTCTCCGCTTCCAGGTTTATTTGATCTTGTGAATAGAAAACAACTTCCGCTTGGATGTGTGTAATGCGGTCGGAGGCATAGTAGCTCTGCTTGAATCATTATTAGGCTTGTTTAGATCAGGTTGCTTTTCCTGTTTTACAGGGCTTGAATTTTTAATCATTCCGGCGAGCTTTCGGTTTATAATACAGGATTTGTTTTACTCCTATTGTGTTTGCAGTAACATAGGCGGGAATCTTTCAAGACGTCCTTCAGAAGTCATTGGGTTTGTTTCTTATGAAGCAGAGGATTGTTCATTTGTCTTGGTTTTTGGGTGGGGAACAGTATTAAATGTCTGGTTGTAATTACAGCATTTGCTTTGCTGGAGAAACTCAGTTTCCCAAGGCTGAAGTAATCATTTACGGATTAGCCTTACATTGTCATTAATATGCGCCACGTTTGATTAATGATTAAATGATGAATATGCATTAATTTGGCCAAATTTACTGGTCAATTAAGTCATTAAGGAATGGAAGTCACTAATGGGACCTTTTTTTGCCTTTGTGGCCAGCTTGAATGATGTTAAGATCCAAGAACCACAGACTTGTTTAGCTTTGTGTGAGGAACAAATTGCGCCATCAAGTCTTTATTTAATCGCCTTCTCCGTAGCTCTCAATGTTTGTGATGAAAACACATGTGAGAAGCAATGGCATCAGTGCTCTATTTTTGTCCATTTCAGAGCTTTAGAGAAAGAGAAATGATCAGTGAATTATCAGTATTTCAGTTTTAAATTATGCTAAGCTACTATTTGCCTTCAGATTCAATTTAAATAGCGCACCCTAAGTTGTCTTTTTTTCTTTTGTAGTATAAATCCTGTCAACTTTTGTTATATATATATATATATATATATATAAGAAAAAAACGTTGTTTTTAGGACTGAACAATTAGAATAAATTTGAAACCACAATATGGCCAGGTGTAATTATAAAAAAAGTAATATACACTACCAGTTAAAAGTTTTTGAACAGTATGATTTTTAATGTGTTTTAAAAGTCTCTTCTGCTTAGTTGATTCAACAAAACAGCAAACACAGTAAAATTTAGAAATATTTTTACTATCTAAAATAACTTATGTCTATGTGAATATATGTTAAAATGTAATTTATTTTTGTGATCAAAGCTGATTTTTTTTGCATCATTACTGCAGTCTTCAGTGTCACATGATCTGTCAGAAATCATTCTAATGTGCTCATTTGCTGCTCAAGAAACATTTTTTTAATTATTATTATCAATATTAAAAACAATTGAGGTTTTTTTAGGATTCTTTGATGAATAGAAAAATAATTACTTATATTCATATTTGTTTATTGGGGGAAATAAATTGCTGAAATTAATCATTTTATTTAGCAGGGATGCTTTAAATTGATCAAAAGTGATGATAAAGACATTTATAATTGTACAAAAGCTTTATATTTTTATTAGCAAAGAAACCTGAAAACATTCTGTTTTTTGAGCAGCAAATCAGCATATTAGAATGATTTCTGAAGGATCATGTGACACTGAAGACTGGAGTAATGATGCTGAAAATTCAGCTTTGATCACAGGAATAAATTACATTTTAACATATATTCACATAGAAAATGGTTATTTTAAATAGTAAAAATATTTCGCAATTTTATTGTTTTAGCTGTACTTTGGAAAAAATAAATGCGGGCTTGGTGAGCAGAAGAGATTAAAAAAAACATTAATTAACTGGTAGTGTATATTTATGTATATATTGCATGTATTTATTTATACATGAGCAGCTCTCTTTTGAAAATTACCAAATTAAGACAAATGTTAGAAAATTATTTTACAGTATTACAATTTTAGTTATAGTACATAGTTTTATTTTAAAGTACAAAAGTTCTATTACAATAGTAATATTGCTTTGTTTAATATTCTTATTTAATAATAATAATAATAATAATTGTACACCCCAGGGGTAGAACAGAAAACCTAGAGGTTTTTTTTTTTTTTTTGGAAGGATTTTACATCTTAATGTAAATTTTTAATCCACTTGTTTCCACAAACTATTATTTAAACTTGAAGAATCATTTTAAAATGAAGAAATTGAGGGCATAAAAAATAATGTAGTTTTATAATAATAATAATAATAATAATAATAATAATTACTATTGTAATGTAATACATTGTATAATGCATGGTGTAATATTTTATTTTATGTTAATAATAATAATAATAATCATATTAAAAATAAATTCTATTAGCCATACTGATATAAATTACAATATTTGGTCAACATTATGCAGTTCACAAACAAGCACAGCAAATTTGGAATTATTTATTTATTATTATTATTTTATTTTATTTTTTTCACTTTTTTTCTTCCCTTCCAAATTGTTGTCAGTAACAAACCATGCATTTGGAACAACATTAGGGTAACAGTTTTTAATTTTTAGTGTTTATTTTTTTTAAGCTGTTCATTTATACATCTGTGCTGATCTGCTGTCTGTTGGTAAGCGCTGACGTCATTGTTCTGATCTGAACCTGTGGCTATTTCTGTATCCTCACAATGCATGCAAGGCTGTTTGTGAATTATTTTCAAGGGCTGCTTGATAGTCAAGTGATTACTCATATTTCTGATCAGTCTCCTTGAATCGCACCCTCTCTCTCTCTCTCTCTCTCTCCTGTGGTGTGGTTTATCTGGCTGTAAACTCTTATTGAACCCACCAGCATGACTGCACATGCGCCGTATCACAAGCGAACACCACGTCACGCTCCGCTGACGCCTGCCAACAGATCGCTTCTCATTCACCTCTCACTTCAGATCGACTTTCACTGAACCGGTTGAAATCTAAAAATATAAAGAAGGTGTTTGATATCAGCTCTGGATTCTGAAGTGCACTGAATAGTGTCAGTTTTCTGACTGACACCAAGTATTGACAGTTTTTGCTGAGCATTATTTCTTCCAGAGGACGTACTGACCCAGTTTTTTTATGCTTGTGTGTTTAGAGGGTTCAAAGTAGAAGAAATGGTGTTTTCCTGAGATATTTGGGGAATTCTGGTGTATCCTAAGAGCTTTTGAGTTTTATCTGCCAGATAGATGAGTTCACTGCACTTCAGTCAGAGGACCTTAACCTTGTAAAATTGGTAAAAATTGTACAAAAACCATTTCCAGGTTGTTGTTTAATGTGTTTTTGTTTGTTTGTTTTTAACCCCAAAAATGAGTAATAATACAAAGCTACTGTCTGCCTTCAGATTCAGTTTAAATATAGTGCACCCTAAGTAGTCTTTATTTTTTTTATTTTATGTTATTTTTTAAATTTTTTTGTAGTATAAATCCTGTCAACTTTTGTTGTTAAAGAACATTTGCTCACCAAGCCTGCATTTATTTTGAATATTTGAAATTTAGAAATATTTTTACCATTTCAAATAACCGCTTTCTATTTGAATATATTTTAAACAGTAATTTATTTCTGTGATCAAAGCTGAATTTTCAGCATCATTACTCCAGTCTTCAGTGTCACATGATTCTTCAGAAATCATTCTAATATGTTGATTTGCTGCTCAAGAAATCTTTTTTTATTGTTTTATTATCAATATTTGAAACTGTTGAGTAGATTTTTTTTTTAAGTTTCTTTGATGAATTCAACCTAGAGTTTTTTTTTTTTTTTTTTGAGGGATTTTATATCTTTAAAATTTTCAAATTTAAATCATATTTTCCCCCAAACTACTTATTTAAACTTGAAGGCTCATTAAAAAAGAAAAATTAAAAAGATATTTAGGGCATAAAATATAATGAAAATTAAAAAAAAAAAAAAAAGTAGTTTTATAATAATAACAACTACTATTGTAATGCAATACATTATACAAATGTATGGTGCAATATTTTTATTTAATGCTAATAATAATAATCATATTAAAAATAAATTATGTTAGTCATACTGATATAAATTACAAGTTTTTTTTTTTTTCAGATTTAAGTATAATAGCCCTATGGTTAAACTTTAATACAACTTTACAAACTTTATTGCCATATTTTAAGCAGTTTCATAACTTTTTAACTGAATAAATGTAATAGTTTTCACAAAGAGAGAATGTAATAGTTTTTACAGTGTTTCTGTAAGTGATTTTAATAAATGCATTTTGAAAAATCAATATTTAAATAAATTCAATATATGAAATAGTTAATAAACTGTCGTAATTTGTGCATAAATCTGATGTTTCATTCATGCATGACTGACAAATAAGGTTTTAAAAAAAGTTTATTATTTTAAAACTTTTTTATAAAATAATGACTTATGAATTAATTTGTAGTGTGTATATATATTTGTGTGTGTATTTTTACATTTAATTTATTCCTTTATTTGCTTATTTAATTTACTAATTTATTTATTTATATTATTTATTATTATTATTATTATTATTATTATTATTATTATTATTTATGAGTCAAAGATGTTAATATTACTATTATAGGGCTATTATATTTAATTAATGCATATCTTTAAATATAATATAAATATAACTTAAAATAAACCGAAAAATTGTCAATTTTTAATTTATTTTTTTTATTTTTATTTTAAAAAGCTACATTTCCCATTTTAATTTATTTGAACTTGATCTAATGAAATAAACTAAAATAAATAAAGTAAATATAAAAATAAAAAGTACTAAAAATGATTAAAGTATTTAGTAAAAATAAAATAAACAGTAAAAATGGATTCAAATGATCGTTTTTTTTTTACTTTATTTTGTTTCTATTTGTTTAAATGTTTATTTACATAAATATCATTGCATAGTTTACCTAGCTGCAATCTATTTGATTTTATTTACATCTTATTTTTAGAATGCATTAATTCTAGTTGCATAGAATCACCATAAATCTTTTATAATAAATAATACATTTATTCAGTTAAAACGTATGAACACATGAAATATTGCTAGTTGTAAAACAAGCGATATTCATTTAGAAAAATGAATGAATGACTGAAACATTGTATTTTTTATAATATACATTTTTAAATATTTGTTTTAATTTTATACTATTTGCATCTATTTGTATTTATTTAAATAATTTTAAAAAGCATTCATTCAAATTGTTTATTCTGAAATGCATTGGATTTGATGAATAATATGCTTTATTGTTTGTTTTAGTTTATATTTTTGCATTTTTATTTATTTTTTTACATGCAGGGTAATTATGTTTAAAAAAAATGAAACTAAACATGTCACTTAAAATAAACTGAAATAAAATGTAAATAAAGAATTTTTTTTAAACATTCATTCAAATAGTTTATACTGAAACTTTTTGTATTTGATGAGAAATGTTGTTTTTTAAATAGTTTTGATTAGTATTTATTAATTTATTTGTTTATACTGAAATGCATTGGATTGGATGAAAAATATGCTTTATTGTTTGTTTTAATATATATATATATATATATATATATATATATATATATATATATATATACACACACACACACATATATACACTTTTTTTTTAACATACAGGGTAATTATATAAAAAAGGCAACTGAAACCAAACATTTTTGAAATTTAAATTTTATTTAAAATGTAAATAAAAAATATATTTGCATCTGTTTGTATTTATTTAAATAATTTTAAAAAGCATTCATTCAAATAGTTTATACTGAAACTTTTTGGATTTGATGAGAAATGTTGATTTATTTTTTTTTAAACAGTTTTGATTGGTGTTTATTAATTTATTTTGCTTGCATGCTAGAAGGAAATCCTTGTTTTAATCAATGCACTTGTCTTTTTTACATACAAACATCTATAAAACATTCCTATAAAAAACAGTCAAGACTGATTAGGATTTTTTGCATGCATCTGTAAGCAGCAACACTGATGATGTCATTGAAGGATGATGTAATGTTTCTTGAAGGCAGACAAACACTAATAATCTGCATCTTGCTGTCTGTGAAATGCCTTCCAAGATTGTTTGGCGCATCAGAATCCACTGTTTGTTCTTACAGATGTCACACTGATATGCAGTGAATCCGAGGTGTGTGTGTGTGTGTGTGTGTGTGTGTGTGTGTGTGTGTGTGTGTGTGTGTGTGTGTGTGTGTGTGATTATAAGGTGTCTACAGGGGCAGTATCTCACTATAAGCGGCGTGTTTGCAGGATGAATGTGTGAGGGTCTCTGACGCTGGCCGGATGCCCAGCACAGAGGCTTCCATTACTACTGCAGCTATAGTTTACATGCTTTAACTCTTAAGGCCAAACTCTCAGCACTTCTTCAGTCTCTGAAATCTTCCATGCTTGTATTTCCGCTGGAAGTTTCTCTTTTCCTACATACACCATGTCTGAAGCGGATGCCAGCACTGATGCCCCCTGCTGGTCGCTCCGGTGCGGTAGATTTTGATGTGTTTCCATGTGGAGTTTTTGTAGTTTTTTTAGTCCTGCTGTTAAGATCAAGCTTGTCTCTATTTAAACTCTCAAAAGCAGGTTTCTACACTTCAAATTAAACGCACTTTTGGATCTGTATAAAATCTACTTTAGGCCTGTTTCACAGCCTGTATTACTTAATATTTAGGCCTAAATGTAAGACTTATGAATATAAAATTGCATATACATTTTTTTTATTGGACAGTTTTAAACTAAAAAACTTAATGCCATGCATTATTTGTCAGGCATAAATGAAATGAAATAAATGAATGTTCAGATTAATGCATTTAAAAAAACAACATAGTTTAGTAACCATTTCATCTTAATTGATGTTTTTAAAAAGGATCTGTTGAAATTGCTTAGAATCAGCAAATCATAAATGTATTCACATTTATTCAGTTAAAAAGTGAGACCATGGTTAAAATATTTCTAGAAAATGTCCATCAATTTTGTATTATAAAAGTTAACATATACACATATATATATAAAACATTTTCCACTTTAAATAAACTGAAATACCTACAATATTCCTAAATAATACCTATTCTGTAAATAATAATAATAATAATAATAATAATAATAAAATTAAAACTAATAAAATAAATTCATAAAATTGAAATTAGTAAAAATTAATACATTTTAAAATTAAGAGTAAAACTTGTACTAAAATAAAAAATTAAATGTTAAAATAATAAAAGTTTTAAATTTAAATATAAAAATCTAAATATTAATAAAAATGCATAAATAGGGCTGCAAAACAATTATTCGTGATTAATCGATTCAAAATAAAAGTTTGTTTACATACTTTATTTGTACTGTGCATATTATGTATATATAAATACACATGTATAAATTAAGGAAAATTTTAAATATTTATATTTATATAAATAATTTCTAAATATTTCTATGGACGAAATGCATCTAAAAATAGTGGAAGAAACAGAATGAGATGCTTAATGTTTTTTTAAATTGATTGGTTAATTAAAATGTAATTCAAATAGTATTAATGTCATGTTTTAATTATTAAAATTAAATTATTTTAAATTATTATTATTAAATAATTACAATAAGAACTTTCAAATTGGCCCACATTGACTGTTTAATGTTATGATGTAATATTATTTGATTATTTTAATTTATTGCTTAAAATCCTTTTCCAGTAGAAGTGTTTACATACAAATACATAAAAATATATTTTTAAATATATACGTGTATTTATATATACACAGCACACACATATAGTACGCAAAAAACTTTTTTGCTTATTTTGCAAACTTATTTTGACTCGATTAATCGTGATCATTCGTTTCGCAGCTTAATTGCAAAAATACAATTAAATAAATGGTTTATTAATAATAATAATAATAATAATAATAATAATAATAATAATAATAATATTTACATTTATACATGGTCTTTTTTAAAATAAATTACTTTAATGAAATTAAAATGATTTTATGCATTTTAAATGCATTTCCATTTCCATTTTTATGCATTTACAATTTAAATATGCATAATGAAATATTTGCTTAATGTTTTTGAAAAGATCTCAAATTATAATTATGAATCTATTAGTGTCTCTTCATATTCTCTGTCGGCCTGAGAGTATTATATATTTGTGTGTAACCAAACCAAAGTTTCTGTAGTTTTAGTCAAGCACCTGTTACCTACAATAATTGCATATTCAAAGATGCAATAATGCACAATGCATTCATATTTGCTTCCTATGAAAGTCTAGATGCATGATGCATCTGCGCAGACCTTCACTGAATACACAGGAATGTTAGTCTGCATTTCAGACACACCCTGATAGTAAACACTATCTAGTGCAGCGTGAGCCACTGCTGCCCTCTGCAGGCCTTCACATCCATTACAATACAAAACACATCTGTGGATTTCCCTGACATTAACATCCATCTAAATGTTAATATCTTTCTTCAGTTGTAAAGAAATTATGTTTTTCGAGGAAAACACTTCAGGATGGTACACTTCCAAAATGCAGTTTAATTGCAGCTTCAAAGGGCCCTAAATGATCCCAGCCGATGAAGAAGGGTCTTATCTAGCAAAACGATCTGTTATTTTCTAAAAAAAAGTACAATATTTATTTACTTTTTAACCCTCATCTTGTCTAGCTCTGTGTCCACTGTGTCTTATGGTTCATGACAGTTAGTCAAGTTCCAGCATTTGAGGTTAAAAACTATATAAACTGTAAATTTTTGTGTAAAATATCTGATTGTTTCGCTAGATAAGACCATTCTTCCCCTACTGGGATCATTTAGAGCCCTTTGACATCGCATTGAAACTGCATTTTGGAAGTTCAAACTCGGGGGAATCATTGAAGTCCACTATATGGAGAGACATCCTCAAATGTTTTCCTCAAAAAACATAATTTCGACTGAAAAAAGAAAGACATGAACATCTTGGATGACAAGGGGGTGAGTACATTATCTGTAAATTTTTTGGTCTGGAAGTGAACTTCTCCTTTAATGTTATTATTTTAATTTTGAAATGATTACATGTAATTCTAATAGTATTAATGGAATATTGTAATTATATAAATTACATGATAAAATAATGTATGATATTTTAATAATTAAATGTAATTTGAATAGTATTGATGTAATTACCATTATCAAAGTATTTTATATTCTAATATTAGAAAGTATAATGAATAAATATATTTTACATTTAATTTGAATGGTACTAATATAATATTTTAATTGTTAAAATAAAGTTATACATTTATATTAAAAGTAATTTTAAAATGATTCTCATTTGTCATCTTCCAAAATGAAATCTTGGTTTAAATTTTTTTTTTTTTTTTTTTTTTTTTTTTTAAATGATTGATTTTTGTTTGCTTGTTTGTTTGTTTTTATGCAGTCGGCTGTAACATTTAGATTTGATGATTGTTGCATGTAAAAAGTTACAATTTTATACTTTAAATCAGGCTATATTCATGAATACTATGTAATATATTCTAATATTTTAAATTGATCATTTAATTTTAACTGTTTTAAATGTGAAACATCTGGGCAAGTTTTAAAATGCAAAAAAAAAAAAGACAGTTGAGACTTGATATAGAGTCTGTATATCTTCTGTTCACTGTGACTGAGTGTATACGCAAAGTTTTATTCAAATAAATACTTTAAAATAATTTGAGCTTCAGCCTGGTTTAATAGCATTTACATATATAAATACATATAATATATATATATACAGGGGTTAGACAATGAAACTGAAACACCTAGTTTTATACCACAATCAGTATGGTGTTGGGCCTCCTTTTGTGGCCAAAACAGCATCATTTCATCTTGGGAATGACAAATACAAGTCCTGCACAGTAGCCAAAAGGATTTTGAGCCATTCCTCTTGCAGAACAGTGGCCAGGTCACTATATGATGCTGGTGTAGAAAAACATTTCCTGACTTGCTCCTCCAAAACAGCCCAACGTGGCTCAATAATATTTAGATCTGGTGACTGTGCAGGCCATGAGAGATGTTCAACTTCACTTTCATGTTCATCAAACCACTCTGTCACCAGTCTTGCTGTGTGTATTGGTACATTATCATCCTGATACACAGCACCACCTTTAGGGTACTATGTTTGAACCATTGGGTGCACATAGTCAACCTTCACACTCCACTCTTACTATATATATATACACACACACAAATGTCTTTGGTCAAATTAAGATGTAAAATAAATAGTTTATCCTGTTAAATGCATTGTATTTTAAAAGATATCAACAAAAAACGGGCAAAAAAAATTAAAAAGCGTTTTTCTCAGGTTTTCAATTGGAAAAAGAGAGCAGATGACCATAATGCAAATGGGTATATCTTTAAAACCGTTCAAGGTTGGGCTCTTAATAGGATATCATTTTAAAGCTTATGGTCTAAAGCAGGGGTCCCCAAACTTTTTTCTGAGCGGGCCACATCATTTTCTTTTCGTTAATGGGGGGCCGGGTCGGTTTATAAAATAAAATTCCATGGGCCGGACTGACTATTATTATTATTATTAATTTATTATGATTTTACCTGTATTTATTATACCTTTTAATGCTAGAATAGTTTATTATTTTTTATGTACCAGACAGACAAATGATCATTTCTTTTCAAAAGATATACAGGTGCTTCTCAGTAAATTAGAATGTCATGGAAAAGTTCATTTATTTCAGTAATTCAACTCAAATTGTGAAACTTGTGTATTAAATAAATTGAATGCACACAGAGTGAACTAGTTTAAGTGGTTCTTTTGGTTCTTTTAATTGTGATGATTTGGCTCACATTTAACAAAAACCCACCAATTCGCTATCTCAACAAATTAGAATATGGTGACATGCCAATCAGCTAATCAACTCAAAACAACTGCAAAGGTTCCTGAACTGTCAAAATGGTCTCTCAGTTTGGTTCACTAGGCTACACAATTATGGGGAAGACTGCTCTGACAGTTGTCCAGAAGACACAAACATTGATTGCCAAAGAAGCTGGCTGTTCACAGAGTGCTGCATCCAAGCATGTTAACAGTAAGTTGAGTTGAAGAAAAAAAGTGTGGAAGAAAAAGATGCACAACCAACCGAGAAAAACTTGTTCAATCGCGATGACACATTACGTTGAATGTACCATTCTGTTAGTGAATTTAACAAATAATTATACCTATGTAAATAACTAAGGGAAATTTTAGTTTGAAAGCCAACGTTTATTATCAAATACCGACATGATATAAGTAAAACATATTTAAAATTACATTTTCAAAATATGTCTCTGGCATTGTTCAGAGAGCCGGTCAAAATGCAGGGGCGGGCCGCATTCGGCCCCCGGGCCTTAGTTTGGGGACAACTGGTCTAAAGCTTATATACAAAAATCTCAATTTTGCTGGATCGGGTCACATATAAAGCTGTCAGTTTACACTACAAATGCAATGCAATAGATCAAATCTGCGAAATGCATGTTTCTCCTCCAGAGGTTTGAGTGATTTGGTACTCTATTTCTACCTGTAAAACACCTTAGACTGAATATTAGTGATTTGGCATTTATATTGATGATCTTTTTTCAATCCCTAGGTGATTATCGAGGTGACTGAGATGCTACACAACGCCAGTCTGCTGATCGACGACATTGAAGACAGCTCAAAGCTGCGGCGCGGTTTCCCGGTGGCCCACAGCATCTACGGCGTGCCGTCGGTCATCAACTCGGCCAACTACGTCTACTTCCTAGGCCTGGAGAAGGTGCTGACGCTAGCGCACCCCGAAGCCGTGCACGTGTTCACCCGTCAGCTGCTGGAGCTGCACCGCGGCCAGGGTCTGGACATCCACTGGCGGGACACCTACACCTGCCCGAGCGAGGCCGAGTACCGCGGCATGGTGCTGCAGAAAACCGGCGGCCTCTTCGGCCTCGCCGTGGGCCTCATGCAGCTCTTCTCCGACTGGAAACGAGATCTCAAACCGCTTTTGGACACCCTGGGACTCTTCTTCCAGATACGGGACGACTACGCCAACCTGTACTCCAAAGAGTACAGCGAAAACAAGAGCTTCTGCGAAGACCTGACGGAAGGCAAGTTCTCGTTCCCCACCATTCACGCCATCTGGTCGCGGCCCGAGAGCACGCAGGTGCAGAACATCCTGCGGCAGCGCACCGAGAACGTGGATATCAAACGCTACTGCGTGGACTATTTGGAGAAGGTGGGCTCGTTCGCTTACACCCGTCAGACGCTGATCGACCTGGAAGCCGAGGCCTATCGGTTGATCTCGGAGCTCGGGGGGAATCCTGAACTGGAGGCCTTGGTGCAGCATCTGAGTCGCATGCATAAAGAGCCAGAGGGCGGAGCTTTGACCGGCCAATCAAAAGAGCTCGGAGGCCAATCGAATCAATGAGTTTGCACTGTGATTTAAACTGTACTGTTACTTTGACTCCACAGCACATCGCCTTCAGTCTAAAGTCTGTTTAGTTTCATTTATATTTGGTGCCGTTGTAACTGAAGTGTAACAGGAACTCTTAGAAATATTTGTTCAGTATTTGGTGTTAAAATGACAATGTACTGTAATCTGCATCTAACAGCGACAGATGCTGCTTGTTACAAAATAAACCATAAACAGTCAGATAAAACCATATTGTTTAAACAACAAAATTTCACCACAAAATCAAAGCAAAATAAATTTGTGCTAAAACAATTACGCCAATTTTATGGTTCTTTACCTTACCTATAAATGTATATGTATGAAGAGTTTATTTGCAAAAATAGATGATTCTGTTTTTAACA
>NC_133362.1:5426552-5431314 GCF_049309525.1 Garra rufa | reverse complement strand
GAAGGAACTCTTCTGTGGGAGGCTCAGGATTCAATAGGCCTGATGTCTGTCAACACGTCTGCAGTCCATCTGAATAATGGCGGAGGGGTTCTCAAGTTTGGATCTGTGAGAGAAACATCTTTTCGTTTGATTGTATTATAGCAGAAAGTTGCTTGAATGTGCAATAATGTGATGCTGAAGATCTTCTGGAGGGTTTCTTAAAGGAATAGTTCACCTAAAAATGAATACCTGTTGAAAAAGTGCTCATCCTCAGGCCATCCAAGATGTAGATGAGTTTGTTTCTTCCTCAGATTTGTAGAAATGTGTCATTGCATCACTTGCTCACCAGTGGATCCTCTGCAGTGAATGGGTGCCGTCAGAATGAGAGTCCAAACAGCTGATAAAAACATCACAGTAATCCACACCACTCCAGTCCATCAGTTAACATCTTGAGAAGACAAAAGCTGCATGTTTAAAAAAAAACAAAAAAAAAAAAACACTGAACTATGAGTCCATTATAATGCTTTCTTCTGTGAAAAAGAAAAATCTGCACAGATCAAGCACTGTTTACAAGCCGAAACAGCTCTAAACAAATATGTTGCTGGATTCTGATGAGAGAGACAACAGAAGATGGACTTTTTCACAAGAGGAAAGGTTATTATGGATTATGGACTTTTCAGCCAGAAGCAATGGTTTGAAGTTAAAAATGTCTTAATGATGGATTTGTTTCTTAGAAACACACAGCTTTTGTCTTCACAAGATGTTAACTGATGGACTGGAGTGGTGTGGATTACTTGTGGATTAATGTGATGTTTTTATCAGATAATTTGGACTCTCATTCTGACGGCACCCATTCACTGCAGAGGATCCATTGGTGAGCAAGTGACTGAATGCTATATTTCTCCAAATCTGATGAAGAAAATCATCTACATCTTGGATGCCCTGAGGATGACGATTCATTTTTGGGTGAACTATTGCTCTGTGATATTTTGGTTTCAATCGCAAAGTTTAGTATTTTGAATACATTTCTAACCCAAATTATGAACAATACTGGTGCTTGATTTAGCAAACATCACTATTTTTTAAACATAACATTTTAAATTTTAAGCTTACTTTTCTCATCAGTATCTTTGATGATTATTTTCTATTTTTTCTTTAGATCGAAGAGGGAACATTGCCTCACAGGAGCGCTTTGGGCTTCCCAGGCTTGGCTGGAGGATTCACTTTTTCAGTTTATGGTATGATGAGATGAATTATGTAGTGTTTATGTTCTGCGTGCTTAGGCCTTGTGTTTTGATGATCAATAAATAGATCTATTTCAGCATTGTGATGTCTCCCATCTCCCTCATATTAGCCACTGGCAGTGTTATAACAGCATGATGAAATAGAAATGAATCAATGGTTTAGTTTTGAAAAGAATGGGTCAGTGAGAATTTTTTTTATAAAAG
Source organism: Garra rufa (assembly GCF_049309525.1). Classification (NCBI taxonomy): domain Eukaryota; kingdom Metazoa; phylum Chordata; class Actinopteri; order Cypriniformes; family Cyprinidae; genus Garra; species Garra rufa. The sequence goes on along the minus strand of NC_133362.1, from coordinate 5,429,887 downwards.
CCTTTTCTGCTCATCGGGTCTGCATTTATTTGATCAAAAACACAGTTAAAAAATGTGAAATAATTTTACAATTTAAAATAGCTATTTTCTGTTTGAATATATGTTAAAATGTAATTTATTCCTGTAATCAAAGCTGAATTTTCAGCATCATTGCTCCAGGCTTAAGTGTCACATGATCCTTCAGAAATCATTCTAATATGTGACCCTGGACCACAAAACCAGTCTTAAGTCGCTGGGGTATATTTGTAGCAATAGCCAAAAATACATTGTATGGGTCAAAATTATTGATTTTTCTTTTATGTCAAAAATCGTTAGGAAATTAAGTAAAGATCATGTTCCATGAAGATTTTTTTGTAAAATTCCTACTGTAAACCTATCAAAATGTAATTTTTGATTAGTAATATGCATTGTTAAGAACTTAATTTGGACAACTTTAAAGGTGATTTTCTCAATATTTTGATTTTTTGCATCCTTAGATTTAAGATTTTCAAATAAATGTATCTCGGCCAAATATTGTCCTATCCTAACAAACCATTCATCAATTGAAAGCTTATTTATTGAGCTTTCATAGGATGTATATATCTCAGTTTTGTAAAATTTAACCTTATGACTGGTTTTGTGGTCCAGGGTCACATATGCTGATTTGCTGCTCAAGAAACATTTGTGATTATTATCAATGTTGAAAACAGTTGTGCTGCCCAATATTTTTGCAGAAACTGTGATACATTTTATTTTTCAGGATTCTTTTATGAATAGAAAGAACAGCATGTATTTGAAATGGAAATCTTTTGTAACTTTATAAATGTCTTTACTGTCACTTTTGATCAATTTAAGGCATCCTTGAGGAAAATAAATCTTGCTTCCCCCAGACAGTTGTGTAGTTAAAAGAGCCGAATAAAAATATTATATCTCTGTGCTTCAGCCTTTTGACGATATTCAATATATCTTAATATTTATTTGCTTTGAAATGTTTTAAAAAGTGACTTCTTTTTAATTAGAGGAACCACTATTTTAACAAAACAGTCAGTGAGGCCAAATAGATATACACTGCTGCTCAGTAATTTTTAATATTTCTAAAAAAAGTCTCTTATGCTCATCAAAGTTGCATTTATTTGATCAAAAATACAGAAAAAAGTAATATTATGAAATATTATTGCAATTCAAAATAACTGTTTTTTTATTTTATTTTAATATACTTAAAAGTATAATTTATTTCTGTGATGCAAAGCTGAATTTTCATCAGCCATCACTCAAGTCTTCAGTGTCATATGATCCTTCAGAAATGATTCTAATACACTGATTTATTACTTTTATTATCAATGTTGGAAACAGTTCTGCTTATTTATTTATTTTAGTCCTGCAATTCTTTTTTTTCAGGATTCCTTGATGAATAAAAAGTTAAAAAGAACAGAATTTATTCAAAATATAAATCTTTTCTAACATTATAAATCTTTGCTATCACTTTTTTATCAATTCAACATATCCTTGCTGAATAAAAGTATATATTCTTTCAAACAAAGAAAGAACAAAAAAAAATACTGACCCTAAACTTTGAAAGTTAGTGTATATTGTCACAAAAGATTTGTATTTTAAATGAATGCTGTTCACATTTTATTTATCAAAGAATCCTGAATAAAGTATCACAGGTTTTAAAAACAAATATTAAGTGGCACAACTGTTTCTAACATTGATAATAAATCAGCATATTAAAATTATTTTTGAAGGATCATGTGACACTGAATACTGGAGTAATGATGCTGAAAATTCAGCATTGCATCACAGGAATAAATTACATTTTAAAGTATAATGAAATAGAAAATCACTATTTTAAATTGCAATAATATTACAGTTTTTTTCTGTAATTTTAATCAAATAAATGCAGCCTTGATGAGCGGAAAAATCTTTAAACCGCATTAAAAATTGCACTGATCTCAAACTCAAGCTGAAGCGACAGTGCACATGTTTAATGCATGAAATAAAACAGCAAAAATCTAAATAAGGCATATTATGTATGCAGTTTTTAATGAAATAAAGAATCATATTTGTGACCCTGGACCACAAAACCAGTCATAAGGTTAAATTTGACAAAACTGAGATGTATACATCATATGAAAGCTCAATAAATAAGCTTTCTATTGATGTATGGTTTATTAGGATAGGACAATATTTGGCCGAGATACAGCTATTTGAAAATCTGAAATCTAAGGGTGCAAAAATTCAAAATACTGAGAAAATCACCTTTAAAGTTGTCCAAATTAAGTTCTTAGCAATGCATATTACTAATCAAAAATTACATTTTGATAGGTTTACAGTAGGAATTTTACAAAAAATCTTCATGGAACATGATCTTTACTTATTTTCCTAATGATTTTTGACATAAAAGAAAAATCAATAATTTTGACCCATACAATGTATTTTTGGCTATTGCTACAAATATATCCCAGCGACTTAAGACTGGTTTTGTGGTCCAGGGTCACATTTAATCATTTTAATTTACAGAAAATGCACCAATAACACACTCTTTAAGAAACCAAATAATACGTGCATTAAAATTTAATTGTATTGCTTTAAATTGTAACAAAATCATATTGAATTTTTATGTAGCTTAATTAACCAGCAAAATCGTTATGAATATATTGTAAAAACTCCACATCCGTCCATTTGTTCCAGCATATTGCTCGTCATCTGTAGCAGTGACTGTCTGTCTCTCTCAGATGTGCAGCTGTTGTCTGAGCTGCTGCGTGGGCGAGCGGGACGACAGCGGATCCGCGCGGCCCAGCTGAGAGAGGAAGACCAGGCCCTGCGGGAGGAGAGCCTCAGACATGGAGACATGGTGTTTGTGGACGTGGTGGACACCTACAGGAATGTGCCTTTAAAACTGCTGCAGTTTTATAAATGGTTAGTGCTGCACCTAATCACCTCCCAGACCTCGTTCTCCAGGTGTATTTTTGCAGATTTGTGAGGACCAGAGCTAAGAATAGTACAGCAAGTTTGTCATTTGCCATTGACTTCGCTGACCATAACCTGCTAGATGATTAGTGAGATTGAATTATTATTTTTTTATATGTAACTTTTTTTACATGTGAGATAGATTAAGATATTACTGAAAATGTTTGTTATTTGAAATAAATGTTAACTGAAATGAAAGTATTAAAAATAAAATAATTCATTATTCATAATTAATTATTCAAAGATTTAGCATTTTCATTTAGTTTAATTTAATGTACTAAAATAGAAATGAAAAATGAATAAAAAATATTACAAATTAGTAGTGGTGGGCATAGATTAATTTTTTTAATCTAGATTAATCTAGATTAAATCTTGAAATTAATCTA